>NC_064851.1:106551518-106797947 GCF_024139225.1 Suncus etruscus
AATAAAAAAATCAATAGAACCTTTGACAGGGCAATTGATAATGTAGACTCTTTTCAATGAGATTTAGTTCAAACATGAGCAACAAGAAGAAAAGGAAGATGAGTGATAATTTCTACGCCAGACAGAGCAACATTGCTTTTCTTTAGTTTTATCTATTTTTTTATTTATTTATTTTTGGGTTTTGGGTCACACCTGGCAGTGCTCAGGGGTTACTCTTGGCTCTACACTCAGAAATCGCCCCTGGCAGGCTCGGGAGACCATATGGGATGCCAGGATTCGAACCATTGTCATTCTGCATGCAAGTTAAACGCCTTAATTCATGCTATCTCTCCGGCCCCTCAACATTACTTTTAAATACTTTTGCACACAAACAAGGTACATGAACACACAATCCTGCACACCAGTACTTCAATGGTCTCCATCTCTATATAATAATGAAGAAGTGGAGGAGAGTATAAAAATACAGATGGGACGGCCTGAGAGATAGTAGTGGTTTCTGTAGTACTGTAAAAGGGTGTTTGCCTTGCATGAAGACGGGACAGTGGTTCGAATCTTGGCATCCCATATGGTCCTCCGAGCCTGCCAGGGGCAATTTCTGAGCACAGAGTTAGGAGTAACCTCTGAGTGCTGCCAGGTGTGACCCCAAAACAAAAAAACAAAACAACAACAACAACAACAACAAAAAATACAAATGGTAGCAAAACTTAAGGAGGTAGACAGTCAGAAGAAAGTATGATATGATTCTGGTGGCAAACAGTTGTGGACAGAGAAGCCCTAAGGACTAATCAATGGTGTCAAATTGGCCACACCTCCTCCACTGAAGCTCAACCATGATGTCTGAAGTTAGACTAATTACAATATTTAGATGACACATATTACTATCATAACCATAATGGGTCTAACTTGGGAGAAATTAAACTACAAATAACATATACTTACAAAAGTATAAAATTAATTTTGTTTTAACCATGGGAAATGATCTTTTCTCAGTTTATTAAACTTAACACAGATATACCTAAGTGACTAGATTAGTACAAATAAAGAGATTAGGGAGAGAATTGAGAACTACCATTAGCAATTTCAAAGCAACAGGGCAGGATGTAAAAGGTCTCCTGTATCAGAAGATTAATGATGGCATATTTAATTATGAAATTATTGTTAGTCAGAGTTTGGGGATGCTTTCTTGATCTATAAATTAGTGACAATAGGGATTTGTTTATCTTCAACTTTTTTAAAATTGTTTGGGTTTAGGACACATCTGGAAGGGCTCAGTCAAGAATTACTCCTGGCTCTGGACTGGGGTTACTCATGGCAGTGCTACTTAGAATACTAAAGATTTGAACCCGGGCCACCTGCTAGCAAAGAAGTCTTTCTCTTGCATTATCTCTCTAGCCCTATGTAGGTTTTAAAATCTATCAATAAATTGGCTTTTTACTAGCAAATTTTGGTGTTTCTGAACTATGGTAAGAGCTTACTGTCTGCAACTGTTAGTTTGGAATGCTACACTTTGCCTTGACAAACTCGTAGTAGGTTTACATAGATGTTCACAGAAGTGAAATATATATAATATAGGCAGCATGATATGCAAGTATTTTAATAATTACTTGGATAATGTTTTTCTGGCACTCATTTGCCAGGTAGCCCTGAGCAAGTTACTACTGTACTTATGCCTCATTTTTCTCTTTGTTGTTCCAGGAAGTCTGGCATAAGAATTACAGAAATATTAATGCTAGACTCTGGAACAGTCTTGATACACAGTAAATATGATGGCATTTTTTACCCAATATTTCTTTTATTTTTTTACTGTCTATCCACCTCTATATATCTATATGTATGTCTCTAGATGTCTATAGATATGCTATATATGTAGAGTTAAAATTTGATGCATGTATTAGTAGATAATTTATATTCTTGTAAGAATTTATAAGCATTTATAATTTATAAATAATCCTTATTATTGACTTATTCAATTACAATGTTGGGGGGCTTAGCTTGTATCTGCAGTTAGGTTGCTGGTTGCAAAAACATTTAATATCTTCACTTTCTTGTGAACAGAAAGTTTTCTGACTCTTCTATGTTATACCTTCTGAGAGCTTTGAATTCTACTTAAGATGGCATGGACAGGTCTTTCTATTCTAGTTGCAAAGATACCTATTTTTTATGGCTGTATTTTCCTAATTAACATACTGAACATTAAAAAAGAAATCATCCTAGATTAGCTCTCCACACACAGTTAGATATTGCTTTTCATTCCAATCTGAAGGACTTCAGCTTTGATGGACCCACATTTACTGTTATGAGGTTGTTTTGATTCAATTCCCCCCTTAAATGAATTATTAACCAATATCAATGCATTGCATCATTTTCTCATTTTGCAGATATTTCACATTTCTCGATTCATCAACTTTGAAATCTTACAGGATAGAATCCTTCCATGATGAATGAAAATTCTACCAAGCCATTCTCTCTCCAATGGGCTAGAAAAGGTTAACCTGCATTTCAGTTATTTCTGAGAAGCTCCTCAAAATTTTTTATGTCAAAGAATGAAAACAAGACAAAACATGTAAACTATTTCTGTATGTTATGAGCTTCAAAAAAAGTGGAGAGCATTAGCATTGATTTTTAAAATGTGTTTCCTAAAATAGAAACTATCTCGAAACAGTTTTTTTTTTTTAATTCCTTGCAGAAAGTGGCAAATCCTTGTTTCATAGACAATCAGAAACTGGCCACTAGACCTTCTATTCCTGAAATGCCACCTCTCTTTATGGAACCAAAACTAGATAGTGACTTTTCAAAACCCTTCCTGGCCAAGATCGTCAGGATCAAGCAGGCTGGTTGTCAAATATTTACAAGCCTGCAAAACAGTGGAGTGGCTCTTTTATTTATTAATCTCTTCTGTTCCATGAGGTGCAATTATCCAGTAAACATCTCATCTTAACTCAGCTTCCACAGCTAATTAGTGGAAGCCCTTCAGAAAACCTCTAACAATTTCATCCTTCTCATCAAATGTTTGAAAAACTGCTTCTCTGGTCAATTCCCAGGCCAAGGAAAGGGGGATCTTTCCATACCACTGGAGACTCCTTCCTCTGCATTCCCTTTTCCAGGGAGCTGGAGATAGTGGCATTTGGAAAATTAAACCCACTTCAAAAGTTCAGGGCATTTGCAGTTAGATATCCTGGTTAAGTAAACTCGTCTCCCCTCTTTGCCCTCAAAGATTTCCACTATCTTTCAAATGTTCTTACATGGCTGGGCCTTCTCTTCTTCACCCCCAATTTGTCCCCTAAAGGAGCTCATTCGAAGGCCCATGAATGCAACCAATTCTCACTCTGAATTTTCATTCAAGATCATCGATTGTCATATTTTGGAGAAATGAGTCAGGGTACTGGAGTAGCAGCAGTAGTGCACGCTGTCAGCAGGGCCGTTTGTCATTGTTCCGCAGACAAAAGGGAGACTGTCACCCTAAACAGCATTTATTCCTTTCCTATTTGTGGCTGAGGGCAGGAGAAGGGGAGGTGTCAGGGGGCTGTAATTGTAGAACACATAAATAATAATAGCAGCTTGCAAATCATCACTCCAAGAAAACAGAGGGAGTTGGCAGTGATGAAGGCAGGAAAATAGATTCTTCCAACTCCAGCTAATTTTTTGCCCTTAAAAAGAAATATCTGTAGGTTTCTCCTTTCCAATAGCTTAAGTGGAATGATTCTGTTTGCCTCTTCAGCTGCAGGTTAAGAAAGAGGAAACCTCAGCACCCCAGGTCTTCGGGGACATGACCGGAGGAGTTGAACAATTTTACACTCAAGAGGAATATTAAACTTTAATTACCTGAACTTTGGCTAACGAGATGGAAGTGAATGGCAACTTTTTTTTTCTCTTTTTACTTTCTGGCTATATATTCAAGCAGGTCACTGATTTGGGAATAGCTAAATAAGGGAATAGAATGGCCGATCTTGCAGATTTGATTCCTTGCAGAGAATAAAAGAGAGTGGTGGGTCAGAGCTGAGCATGCCTAGCTCTGGACTACTCGAGCTCCTCAGGGGGATGACACCGAGCACCTCGAAGATGACAGACTGGAGTGATACTTTGCTTTTGGACTCTCCCACGACATGGAAAGCATGGCAGCGTGCAAGGCTGAAATTGAATGTTTGCAAGACAGAGAGACCCGTGGGTGGGGGTGGGGGGGGGAACACCTTCTGGTTCCTTCCCACCTCTGGAAACTGCATCAGGGGAATCCCCTTAGGATACTGAGCCACGGAGATGAACCTCCTCCATTCCCCACTGTTCTTACAATGTTGAAAGGTTTCTCATTTACTGCTGCCCAGAAGTGTCTGTTGTGGCTTCTAATAAAAACCTGTGAAACCACATGGGGCTAAAGTCATTGCTTTTCCTCCCCAACTTTTCAAGAGACGCTAAGTTCACTGTTTGAGCTCTAAGGTGTGAACTCTTGCACCCGGCTTGCTATGGCAGGTTTGCATCGGGGCTGTCACTTGTTCTTACAGCCACATAATTGGAACGAGGTTTCTCAGTCACCACCAGAAACTGTCATTTCCAGATTTGCAAATGGCTGATTGGGACACAGATCTAGTCCACCAGACTTGGTTTCCCCTTTATGGTCTCGCCTCTGTGTGAGCACTTTCTCTGAGAAAGGGGCTTTAAAAATATTATGCAAAAATATGCCCAGGAGGACAGGGTTGTGTCCATACGGGGACGTGAGCCTGCACTTAGCTGTTAAGACCCCCTGGCCATCAGCATTTGCGTCTTCAGGTTGCAGACTGGGCTGGCTGTTTCCTCCAACATTTGCTTCTGTACAGCAGTTTTGACAGTTGCACTGCTCACAGCAACCCGCTGCTGTCCTTTGTTCTGCTCCAATGCCACTTGACTGTCGCAGCCTGTCAGGAAGCAAGAAAGCTCTCCACCTAACCCCATCCGACAGGGTTTAATCATTCCCATTACTCCTGTTGCCTGCACTGGCCACCTTGAAATGCACAGAAGACATTTTCCTCCTCCTGCAAGGCTCATTTTATGTTACCACCAATCCAACTGGTGGAGACTTTGTTCATTTTTTTTTCCTTTAAAAGGCAGAGTGTTAAAAGCATGGTTTGCATGAGGGAATAAAAACACAGAGACTTTAAAAAATTGACTAAATATATGATGCTTAAATGGGTCAACTATTGTCTGGAAGTTTTTACACAGCAATATTTTCCCGTATTGACAATAAGCATTGTGGAGAGCCATTTCTTTCGGTTTTGCAGGGAGAAGGAAACAGACAAGAGTAGTTTAATGCTGGGTTAGAGAAAGCATATGGTGAAAGAGACTATAGTCCTGGTATCTTCCCCTGGGTTTGAAGGAGATCTGCGTCCATCCATTTCCAAGCTTTTCCTGCTCTGTGACTGAAGGAGAGCTCCATGTCTTGGTTGGGGGCCAGCTCCTCTGGCACAGAGACATTCATCTAGGATTATTTAGATATTCAATATGTCATCACTTATTCCCCAAGAAAGGGAAGTGGCAGCCTCCAAAAGTGTACCAAGAGACTGCTTTTGCTTTATTAAAATAAGAGGCTTCAATTGGGAACAGTAGTCTTTTAGGCAGGCATGGCGACATTAATCGATGTGGAGTTCTCAAAATACAACAAACTCCAAAGGACCATCTACTATCAAAAAGGTCAATGCATGCTCCAAAAGTCCATAGGCAAGTGAGCAAACCCACTAAAGATATAAAAGGAAAACCAATTTTTTTGCATTGATATTAGTTGGCCACATACACTGTAGAATTTCTTTCTGAATATGTGGTTGAGTTCAGTGTTGCTTGGCTTGATCAAACATACTGAAGAGAACGAATTGATCTTCACTTTCTCATGAGTGTGTCCAAGTCAGCTTTTTAAATTCAGAACAGTGAAGTGTAGGTACTTGCACTCTTTAATGGGTTGATGGCAACATATTGGTATTCAAATGAACAAGTGATTTTTTTAAAATTTTATTTATTGGTTTTGGGGCCATACCCAGCGGTGCCCAGGGTTTACTACTGGCTCTGCACTCAGAAACCACCCCTGGCAGACTGGGGAACCATATTGAATGCAGGGAATCAATCTGAGTCCCACCCAGGTTGGCAGCATGAAAGGCAAATGCCCCACTTCTGTGTTATCTCTTTGGCTCCAGGATTTGTTACAAAGAATAAGTGAAATGTTTTTCTAGCTTTGGGCTAGACTGGAAAAGCCATTTTTTTTTCATTTTATTGGTTATTAAAAAGAAAGACTATAAAACAGGAAAACACCTTCATGAAAATGAATACTTTAAAAAGTTTAAGAAAGCCATAACTTACAAACAATTAATGATGACCCAACAATTCTGCAAATAAGTATATAATTAGGTGGATCTATTTTTTATTTTAATTTCCACAAGACTATAAAAAAGGAATAAATGGGACCTGTCTCTGGATTACATGAAAAGAACCCAAGACATTGCCGTCACAATTTACTAGAAGCCTAGCAACTGGATTCTTGATATCATCAAAAAATTAAACTCTGAGGCAGGAGAATGGCAAGATTTTCTGGCAGATGAAAACTGTCTCTTCACTCTCATTAAAACTAGCATAGATCACTACAGCTTTGCCTTGGTCTAATATACTATTGAAATGGTCTATATGTTCTAGACTATGATGACTTGGCCAACTGAACTATGTGAATGCTTTCGCTTTACAAGACGGCTTCGCTGCCCCATGCCTTTTCCTGGTATTAAGGGATGGAACCTTGTTAACTCCTGAATTCCACTATAGCCTCTCCATTGCCTGCTGACTGCAGAATCATGGTCTATCATTTTGATGAACAGAGCCCCTCCTAGGTACCTAGCAGAGTGTCTTGGTAAGACTTTCAAGGAAGTCTCTAAACCTCTCTGCCATCTGCTTGTTCAAAGGGAAAAAACAAACACAACCCCCTGCAAATAGTAACCAGTGCCCAAAATATTTCTTTGGGGATCTAAAATTATGTCTAATAGCCCACCAATATGAGCCATGTTTTCATTTCAGCAAAGTCTCTTTGCTGTCAATTCACAGAAGTGAGTCTGAAAAATCAACAAGGGAGGAAAATATGGTTCAACACGCAGCACCAACCTGTACAAATATTTTTATAGAGGGAACACAGGATAAATTCATCTTTTTAAACAAAAAAATTTATTTAAAAAAACAACTGTGGGTATGATCCAAAAATAGCTGAGTGTTAACTAGACAACTAGCCAGATCTCTACTGCTCCACACGGACATGGCTGTTGCGTCTCCATCTGCACAGCCTGCTGCCTGCCTGTCTTGAATTATGAGGAACTGTGAGGAGGTATCCAAAAGCTAAGGATTCAGTCGCATAAGTTGCCTCTGCTCTCATTGCATGGGGGAAATATTTTTCTCTTTTATGCTTTGACAGTAGCTCTGGATTCCAGAGGATTCCAACTAACCCACTCTCTTTCCAAGCCTTTCTGTGAGAAGTAGACATGACCTAGAGTTCTCTGAGTACCAGGTGCAGATCTGATTACCTTCAGGTGTCATGAAGCTCTTTGTACACAGTTATTTGCGTTCTTTCCAGGGATTGCATATCTTCTATTTTTGGCACTTCAAAACTGGGGGGTTCTTATTTCCTTTCACCTCAGATAATAGTTAATAGGCAGAGAAATGCATTTGCAGATGAATCGTGATCACATACTTCCTCCTCAGATGGGAGCCCTCAGCTATGAATTCGAATATTTTTTGCATGTGAGTGGCATCAGGTAAAGGTTTTCAACTCTCTCCAGCAGATGGAATAAGTCTTGTCAGTTATTAAATTGCAACTGAGCTATTTGCTGCTGTTTTTTTTTTGCAGTAGCCTTTTATCTTTGCTGTGATTTCAAAGAGACATTTTTTGTAAAAAAAAATTATCAGAAGTGAATCAGAAACTTCTTATGAACTGTTGACTTTTCTCTTTCATAATTTTCCTTTCTGTGTAGTATTGTCTATACAGCATGATGTTGAGAAAATTGAATTGAGCTATTCTCAGTTCAATACTAGCTATTCTCACACTAATACATTAAATGATCTCATTGGACTAGGGGCTAAGTACTGACTTCTCAATTGCACAGAAACCCGCTTTCCACTTTGAATCCAAGTGTAACAGAAAGAAGTTTTATAGGAACTTATCTCACATGAGAATTCGATTTTTGCACAAAACTGGGATGGTGACAATGAGTGACAACTGGGTAAAGCCTGAGATCAACAACAGCAAATACAATTTTTGAGGCATATGGGAAATTAGGAATATGAGTTTGGTCTGTAGTTTTTAAAGCCTTAAAGAAAAAATAAAAAAGGGTGAGAGAGAGAGAAAGAGAGAGAGAGAGAGAGAGAAAGAGAGAGAGAGAGAGAGAGAGAGAGAGAGAGAGAGAGAATGTGAAACACAGAGAGAGAATACTGTGGGTAGGATGTTTGCCTTGCAATCAGCTGACCCAGATTTGATCTCCAGCCTTCTAAATGGTCCTCTGAGCACCACAAGCAGTAATGACTGAGTGCAGAGTCAGGAATAACTCCTGATATTAATGGTTTTGGCTCAAAATAAAAACAAAAATAAAATAAGAAAAAGAAAAACCAAACTCAGGGAAGAAATTAAAAGCAAAAAGCTGGAAAGTGGAGTTATGTCAGAATCAAATTGATGAATTACAAATACCAAAGTGGTACCCCAATGGGAAAAGATGGACTTGAGTCTTTGCCAAAAATTCTGCATCAAGTGCAATTCCTTTTTTACAAGCTCTCCTTAAGCAGTCAGTGTTTGTCTTCAAAAGATTATTAGAGAAGTATTTAATCCAGACCAGCAGTAGAGCACATGCTTTCAAGTGTGACATATAAGATTTGATCCTTTGCACAGATTGCCCTCAACCTGGGCACCATGAAATGTCCCCTGGAGTTCCCAAACACAACCAAGTATGGCCTCTGTAACAACTTAAAAACAAAGCAAAACAACTTTAAAAAAAGTGTTTAGCTTCCTATAACTTGGGTCTCTTGATTCTATTGTTGTTGATTAAATAAAAATTTTTAAAAGAAAAAAAATTCCATTTTGTTTAAGAAATGTGTTTTGTGCTCGAGCTAGTCTCTATTTAGACTTTATAAAGACTCTTTTAAGTGACACGTGTGTGGTTTATGTTTGTTCTGGTAGAGCTTTTTTATTTTTTATTTTTTTACTGTCACATTACTAAAACAGTAATAGTTTCAGGATCAGCACTGCCAGGGATGCAAACTCTACAGAGAAAGTTTCCACGATGAGCAGGGGAAGACTTTTTTTTTTTTTTTAACAGTCTTGTCTTATGAATTGGGCTCATGGAGTGGGTCTTTTCTTTTTCTTTATGCAGTCTCAGTAGAAATTAATTAAGCCTAGGAAATAGTCTGACTCCAAGGGCTGAGGGACAAAGTTTTGAAGTTAATATTTAATAGGAACAGAGTTTTTGTTTAGGATGTGGAAAAATATCAAGTTTAGGATAGAGAGTGTGAAACTTCTAGATGAACATAAGGCTAATAATCTGTACATTTCTAAGATGATCAAAATAGTAAATATTTTGGGAATAAATAAATAAATAAAATGGGAATTTTCTATCCTTAACTTCAATCAGAAACTCTAGAGCCCAGGAAATAATTTTGACCTTCAAGTTGTAGTCTGGAATTAAGGACTTTACCTATCTCTGAATAAGAACTCTTTTAATCCTAGATTTCTTGATTTCTAAATGAATTCTTTAGTGCTAATAAAAAAATAATATCCCTGACATGGGTAATTTTCTAAAATAAGGTCTTAAATAATGTATACTGCAAAAGAATAAAAAAAGCAGACCTGATCATCCTAAACCTAAGATGTTTTTTATTTAAACCACCCAAATGCTAATCAATCAGATAATTATTTTCCTAAATTATTATCTTCCAAAGTAGTTTTTGCTATAAAGGTCTAGGAGTCTAAGTCAAGGGCAAGCTGATAGAAAAATGGAACCAAGGAAATTGATTAGCAGAGACTAAAAATGCACAGGTGTTCTTCATTTCCCCTTATCATGGATTGACCCTGGTGCAAGCTAATGGAATAATTTTGCATCACACGCTGTCCTCTAAAGATCATTCTGTGGGTTGCTTCAAGCTTTAAAAAGTTACCAGTCATGCAAGTGACCCCAAACGGACCCAACAAACCTGGAGAAGGACCGAGAAAAAGTCATGGTCTCATCAAGTTACAAGCTTAGACACCTACAATCTGATATTTGGTGGAGATCCAGCTGCTGGAAGTTCTAAAAGTAAGCCTTTTAGGTGAATTAATGTCCTGAGATGAATTAGAATCAGTATATGATTAAGGTTGACCTGTAACACCAATAATTTAGTGGTAAGAGCCCATTGTGAAAGATCTTCAGAAGAGTTAGTTCTGCTTAATGCAATTCAACCAGAAATCAAAATATTTGGTTTTATTTCATTGTTGCAATATGTCTATGGGACTATAGAAGTGCTCAGAGTTGCAATAACTGTTAGGAATTCAAGATAGGTGCTCAAGAGATAGTACTGCAAGTAGGGAGCTTGTTTTACTTGCAGCTGATCCAAGTTTGATCTTGGAACAACATATGGTCTTTTAAGCCCCATAAGAAATGATTCCTGAGCACATAATCAGGATCAATTTTCAAGTATTGCTGGTTGTCGCTTAAAAAATAAAGAAGAAAGATTCAAGATACATTTGTCTTTGACTTCCATCATCTTTTTACTCATATAAAACACCTACTGGGGTACCAGTGTGGTAGCACAGCAGGTAGGATGTTTGCCTTTTACGTGGCTGACCTGGGTTGGATCCCTGGCATCCCATAGAGCTGCCAAGAGTGACTTCTGACTGCAAAACTCAAAATAAACCTTGAGCACTGCTAGGCGTGGCCCAACTTAACAACTAAACATAAAACTAACCTACTAGGTTCCAAGTAAATTATGGTCCTATATTCCTGAAAGAACTCACAACACTGCTTTCATACTTTTGGTTTTTTTCTCCCCACCTGGTCCCTCTTCAACCAAAAGAAAATTGCACTTTTAAATAATTTTTCCATTGGGTAGCAAAAAAGCCCTCTTTGCTTTTCATGAACTAAGTGTCAGATCAGAAACACCAAGTCAAGTTTCATGGCAGAATTTCCTCCTCCCATCACTAGATAGGTTTTTCCTTATTTTTAGAAAGGTGATGGTAAGACCTGGATTTGCTCAGTAATCTCTCCTGGTGAGGCTCAGGGATGCCATGGACTTAACCCAGGTCACCTGTGTGCAAGGTAAGTGCCCTAATTGCCATTCTTTCTCACCAAGCCTGTGTTATCCTCTTGTAATCTTATTTCCTCTGCTTCTACCATTGTAGTCAGACTATTCAAAGACTGACAAGTATCCCAAGGACTAAGTAATTAATGGTCCTGTGATAAGATAGATTTTAAGGTGCTGGGTGTTGGGAGGATTCCTTTCTCCATACCTTACATTTATTTTAACATCAACCTCTCTCTGCTATGCACCCTATGCAAGAGGTCAGATCTGATCAGAAGGCATGTACATTTGAAAAAGAAAGTGGAACAAAATTAGTGTGAGGCTATAATAGAGAACTTGGGATAGTCTTGTGATAGTCACAAGAGAAGACAAACCAGCTAACATGTCAATCATGCCCAAATAGACAATATTGGCAGTAAAAGCATACAAATAGAATAACTTTCAAAAGAAATAGCCCTTGGAACACTGCTAGTCACAGTAATCTGCAGATAAAAGGTGAGTCAAGTCGACTTTTGCTCTATTACAATCAAACACACTGGTCCTCACTTTTCTTTTGAAGGAACAGAAATGAGGTTTCTTTGCTTTTCTTCTTTTTTCTTATAAAGCAGCATTTCAAACAATGTGTTGTTTTGTGATAAGAGATCTGTCTTAATGTCTTTACAAAAGAGAACCTTCAAAATGGTAGGTTCTGGGGAAAAGTGCTAAGATTACAAATCACACTGATTTTAAAAGGACCCAAATTCTGTAAAATTGCTCCACCCCTTGCCAAGTTCTCACAGGCAGGAGCATTTTCTCCAGGAAGATTTATGTTACAGTTATTTGTCAGTTAGCACTACTTTGTGAAGAAGAATAAAGAAAAAACCCAGCTTACATTTTCCTAATGTAACTAAACTAACTAAACTTAGTTCCTACTAATTTTTCTAATCATGGGAATGGATGTCGGTAAAGAATGGGGAGGGAAGGTAGAGTCAAATGATCATGTAGAAATTTCCTAAATTTCTCCTAGATTTAACATGTAGAAATCTCCTAGATATTTCCTCAATGGGAATAAAAAACTGCTAAGAGCTAATTATGAAGGAAGCTTGACTCAATTTTCCTGCTATAGCTCCCCCTCAATGAAACCTTTCCTTTAGCCTCTTGATCTCAGTATTATCAGAGACATTCCAGAAACCAAAGACCGAGGCTTCTTGCTTGGCCAAGTTACTTGAAAAATCTTGTAGAACTCTCCTATAAAGTTCAGGGTAGAAATTGCCATGTAATAATTTATGCATTGCATATATGGTGTCACCCAGTGTTCGGCCTCTTGTCTAACAATACACTAGACAAGAATTATTACTCCATACGTCACACCCTGTCATGTCTTATTGCTTAATTAAGGTACAACCTCCTTCAACATGACAAGCAATTGGACTGTTAACATTATAGATGATTATCCACCCAGCATATTTTACTTTTATAACTCAACTCTCTTTTGGTACACAAGATGCTCCTCTTAGGTAGACTTGCCTTGAAAAAAAAAAAAAAACCAACAGAAATTTTTACTGCCCTTCTGACTAGTGCATAAAAAAGGTACCAAGGGCAAAAAGAGAAAATGATCAAACTGTTGGTAATTAAAAGTTTTGGTGTTAAAAAAAGTTTTGGTGTTGCAGAAAGAGTATAAGCTCTAGAAAGCAAATAAATTATGAATTTTCCAGGTCTATAACCTATTTTCTTTTTCTGTTCTAGTAGAATTAAACTCAAAAGATGATGTGGATGAGTATTTAGTTGTAAAGTGAGAGTAAAAGTCTAAATATGGAGGGTAAGAAAATTTTCAGACTTTACATAAGAAGTTGGTAAATAAAATTTATATCTATAAATATGAAAAAGATTAGAAAGCACTAAGGTTCTGGTATCCTTCAAATGTATCTATGCATTTAATAACAATTCTATTTCATAAAATGAACAGTACTTCTTTTGAATTTGACAAATTGGAAAGGCTTTTAGGTTAAATGTCATCGAAAGAGGGGACTACAGAGGTGTTACAGGGGTTCAGGCATTTACTTTGTAACAATGTTTTGTGCTCCTAAATTATACTACTTAACCCTACTATTCTTTTCCATTACAGACTCTCCATTTTATATCCTGCATAATCTTAGTTTCAACCATCCACTTGCTTTTATTAAACAAAGAAATGAGATGAAACTAGAAGCATGCTCTTCAACTTCTTACAGTTTGGATGTCCCTCTCTGAATTTAGGATTATAGATGCCAATTTTTCTCTATGTCTTCCACTAAATTTTTACATTGGCTTTGATCCCCTGCTCCCCTACCAAGAGTTTTCTGTCCTGCTTTACCCTATCAATTGAATCATGATCAGAAAATATGACACACCATTTTTGACATTATCATTAAAAACAGAAGACTTTCTTCCCCTTCTACCTATTATACAACTTAAGTTTTCAGGGGAGGGGACACATTCTGATTTAAAGAAAAATTCCTTTGAAGAGTTGTCTGTACTAATCATTTTTATTTTTTTCTGCTCATCCTCTTGAGCCAACAATCATTTTTTTATCCCATCACATGCTACAGATCACATACAATTTTGACTGTTTTTAATGTAAAGACCCCATTTTACAAATGGTTCCCACTTGATTTCTAAGAAATTAATTTTGTCTGATTTCTTTCTTTTTCATCGGTAAGTTCTGGTACGTCCAAATCTGGACTTCTTAGCATTGGAATTCCTAGGGAAAGTTCTTGATCTTTATTTGTTCTTAGTTCACAGTATCTCTTTACCTGATTTTATGCAGTCAGGTAAATGGGAAAACCATCTTTATGCTAAAATTCCTAAAATGTGTAGACATATTCTGAAAGTTCTTGGGTTTTCAGATGAGAAAAATCCAAGCATTTAAGCCATTTTCAATAGAATACCTAAAAGGAGCCTCAGATGAGTCAAGCCAAAAGAGTTATCTGCTTCTTATCTTCACCATATTTACAAATTATAACTTGATTACTTTAGTTGCTTGATCCAAAATTTGGGGGTCATCTTTTCTGGCTCTTGGTCTCCCTCTCTCCATCTCTCCTATCTCCTAGTGGATTCTGTTTGTACTATCTTCAGAACCTAGTTGATATTCAAAGCCACATAACAATTATTTTACCTATTCTTGATGATTCTAGTCACCATCATCTTTTACTTTATGCATAACAAATTTCCTGACTAATGTTCTGCTTCTGAACTCCCTAATCTAGTCTCCACATAGCAGCTACATATTTTTGACTACAATGCACTATTGGTCACCTTTCCTTTCTGAAACATTCCACATCCAGTAAAAAGATTTTTTTAAAAGTTTCCCACCTTACCCTCAAGAGTAAAAATCTATTAACAGGTAAGAGCTATCTACCCCTACCATTCTTTGCTCATGTCTATTTAAACTGGATTAACTAACCACTTGACTACTTTCCTCCAACTGGTTTTTCTTTGCTAGAACCTTTGTTCACAATCATTTTTATTATCTGGAACTGTTTCCTAGTTACCTGCGGAGTTCTTTTCACACCTGCTTCCAAACTGCTCAAGTGAGATATATGTGATTCACAAAAGCACTTCCAATTATCTTCCCCTGTTCTATTTTTCTCTATTGCACTTAGTACTCACTCTCCTTTTCTCTCTTTCTTCCCACTCTTCTTTGTTTCATTCTCATTAAAGTTTGTTTGTCCCCAGAAGAAAATAAACCTCGTGAGGGCAAGACTTTTCAAAACTGTATTTCTTACTATTCATCAATGTTTAATTCATGAAAACACCCTTGCATGACTATTTGTTGAGTTAACTCCTAAAAAGATAGGTAAAAGTACAGATAGATGCATGTCTATGGAATAAAAAAAATCATACTTGTAATTAGTTTAGGAGAGATCTTTGGTAAATTTTAACTTTAAAATATCTGCAATACCTCTAAAATTATCATTGAGGCAATAAGAGCTTTATTCAGAGATTAAAGAGAAGTGAAATAATGCATTTCCCAGTCAAATGAATGGTCTGCATCTGTAGAATTAAAGAAATTCTAAGTAAAACTTAGCCCCAACAAATAACCAAAATAATAAGCATATGACACACTCCCTTTCAAAGAACAGAGAAGAGTTGATTGAGGGTTGATGTACAAATGTCTGGTGCCACAGAGGATGAATCAACATCTATTGCTCTATTCACTCATGTATAAACTAACTTAGGTATGATTATAGTACAATAAAGCTACTGGACACTAGGTCCTGTTAAGAAAGAGAGCAGAGAAGAGCTGATTAGATGAGTTGGGGGAAGAAGCTGTCCTACTAATGGGTCCACAAAAGGCACAATGATCCTGGCTCCATCTTGTGCTGACTTGGTTCTATTTCCTAATGCCATAGAGTCCTTCTATTAGACAAGCAGCACTTTGATTCACTAGCACACAGGAGAAAATACAAAAATTGGATACTAATTCAGGTAGAATTTGCTCATTTGATTCCATATCAATGCAGCACTGTGGAAGTAGAATGAGCTTCCTGCTAACTGAATTCAAATGCTGCGAATTCTCATAAAATTATCTACTGCTGTCTAGACATATGGTTACTTCTGCTCTTAATAAATATTTCTCTCCAGATCTGAGACTAATGAAGCACGCAGTTTGGGACTGCCTTTTCATGATTATGAATTGCATGTGTTCTCAGGAGATTGGAACACATTTAGGTCATTTCAAGCATAATTTCCTAGAAAACCATTTTGGCTGCCACACCTAGCATGGCACATAATGTGCGATGAAGGAATGTGGCCTGCACACATCATGGCAGCAAACTCAAACACAAACATGGGTCGTGGGAGACACATGCTTCACGCTCATTATTCCCAGACAAGCTTTAAATAGAACCCCATGACAAGCCTTCTATGTGAATGTCATTGACACATGACATTGGATACTGCAAGACAAGAAAAAAATTAGAGGACTTTTCTGAAAGGAAGCTTTTCCATTTTGATTCCATTTCAGTCATAGCAAGGGAGAGCTTCTTGGTGGTAAAAACATTTTAAGGATGGGGATCTGGAGAGATAGTACAGTGGGTAGGTTACTTGAACCCAAATTGGGTTCAATTCCTGAACCCCACATAGAGTAATTTCTGAGTGCAGAGCCAGGAGCAACCTCTGAGCATCAATTAGTGTGTGACCCCAAAAATCAAACCCTAAATCAACCCCACTTCTTCCTACCAAAAATGTATTTTAGGAATGTTTTATTATTTTTTACGAGATTATCAGCAGAGAATTTTCTGATCGCTCTCAAATTTTCTCTAATTCAGGCCTCTCACAGGTAATAATAAAGCTATTTTGATAGAAGTGGAGCTGTCTTATGATTTTAAATGGGGTTTCACATTTTCAACAATTTGTAACAGTAGGCAGAGCAAACACCTGGAGTGGAAAGAGAAAGAGTGTGAGATCCAATCTCCCCTCCTGCATGTTTTAGAAATCTAAAGTTTGAAAAGACTGTGATTTTTGCCTACCAGGACACAGTGGTTCCCTGGAATATTTTCTGTTTCAGGCCCCATTTCCTTTAGTAAGTCATTGCTCTATTTACTCCACAACTGATATTTTATATGCTTAGACTTGGTACTTGGTTAGTACCAAGTATTGACTTAAACTAAGTATTTGGTTCTTGGTATTATTTATAAAACTCAGCCCATATTTCCATTGTGGCATTTTTCCTTTTTGTGCCCACTGCTTTTCACACTTTTGTTCATTTTGCTATAATACACTTTACTGCTGGGTGATCATAACAGTTAATAATTTCTTTGAGGGGGGGGCAGAAACACCTAGTAGTACTCAGGGCTTATTCCTATTTTGTTCTCAGGGATAACTCCTACGGTACTGGGTGAGTCATATCTATTGCTGGAGATTAAGCAAGGGCTAGCCATGTGCAAGGCAAGGGCTTTATCCCCTGGATCCGTCTATCTCTCTAGACCTGATGAACCTTTTATTTCTTTTTATGGGAGGGCCATAACTAGCAGAGCTTAGGCTTACTTCTGGTTCTACATTCAGAAATTATTCCTGACAGGCTTAGGGGACCATAGAGAATGCCAGGAATCAAATCCAGGTCTGCTCCTTATAAGACAAGTGTCCGACCTGCTGTACTATTTCTTGGCCCCTAGAGAATACTTTCTTAATCTAGTTATTTGGTCTTTATTTTCTTATGGTTGCCTTTTAAAACAGTATATAAAATGTTTCTATTCATTTTGCATAATGCTTATATTTTAGTGACTTAAGTGACCAGTGGAATATTCTCAAATTTTCATATTATTTGCCATTTGAAAAACAATGGAAACTCTGGGTTTTTCATCATGGTTAAGGTATTTTCAATATTGACATATAAAAGCTTTCAGATATAAATGAGAAAGTTTAGTGGTTTTCATTTTTTAGCAAAGTTCCTTTTATTGAATTTTATTTTCAGCTACTAAGTCAACTAAGTTATCTCAATTGGTTTAGTGAGTGTCATTTCAGATGAAAATAAAGGTCAAAAATATTTAGTAGGGTCTCTGACTGAGGCTAGGGATGAGGTGTGTTTACAATGAGTAAATCTCTGAGAACTAAACTCAAAGAATACGAGGGGATTTGATTTCAAACAATCCCTCCATAGCATATGCGCTGGTTGCTAAGCAACACAATTTAATATCAACAAATGATGCCAAGTGATTTTTGCATACTGTAATTGGCTTGCAAGTTTTGCTGCTTGAACATTGCAAAGAGAATGTGGTTATTTAAATTTAAATGGCTATGTTAAAAATGCTAATTTTTATAATTAAAAAAAAATCTCTCACAACACACAACGTACATCTTCAAAAAGAAGAAAAGGACTGCCTTTCGTGATAATAAATGCGCAACAGTCTGGAAAGTTTCTCTCTCACCCTTTGGGACAGCATAGAACACAATGAAATAACTTTTTATGCTGGTCTACTCACCTAGCTTCTCTGATGAGTTGGCTGTGAAAAGTCGAGATAGAGGCAGAGCTCAATTAGTGTAATTTATGTATCCTTGGACGTCAATCATTCCTGTTGAGAGGTGGGACTCTTGCTCTCAGTGCATTAATTAAGAGCTCATCTCAGCAGAGCCATCCTTCTACCTAAGGACCCAAAAGAAAGTTTTAATTAGATTTTTAAAAGCAAGTGTGTCATCGACGCAAGTTGAGCTCTTCTGGAGATAGGTGAGGCAACAACCAGGAGGGATGTTACCAAACAATGCAAAGGGCACTGTTTTTTAATCATTGGTACTCTGATGGGTAAAGGGTGCTTGGGGTGTTAATATCAACCTCCAACATGTGAGTTTCAGCCCTTTCAGAGTCACTTCGTGGCAAGAAGTAAAGTTCCGCCAAAGCTGTTTCATTGCCAACATCATTATTGGACCCCTGCCTAATTATTGATGCAGAGTTGATGCTGATCAGGTGCAATTGTAACATGGGGGACAGACAGGAGTTGTCTCTGATGGCTGACTTTTTGTTCCAGGATCCCTTCTCACTGAATATTCAATGGGCAATACAGTGCAAGTTCAGCAAAAGGGAGTGGGGGAACTTGCACAACACATCAATTTCATTGGTTCCATGATGGAGTGACTGTACCATTGCTGGCTAGCTAAAAAGGGACTCAAGAGAGGGGGGGAACTAGCCAGGCTCATGGTGTCAGCTGCTTGAGCGAGGCTGTTTGCCTACAATGGCTTGTGTGAGGCCATCAAACATACTCCTTAGGGCTCACTTGGGAAATAATAGATACATTATTGATTAAAATATTTATAAATTAAGGGAGGGCAAACAAATTTTAAAAGCTAGTTCAGATTCTGGAAGGGAAATCTATCTCCTAATAGCTATTAACCCCCTCCTCCATAATTAAGGGGAAAGAGGCCCCCCCTTCTATCCCCCCTCCCCAAGCTCCAGAGAACAGAAACCAATGAGTTTGCCAATGTTAAAGAAAAAGCAAAAGGAGAAAACAAAAGGCAAAGAAAAATAGCAAACCATAACCATAGCAGGTTTCAGTTCAGGAAATGAGAGAAAGAAGGAGTTGATTGCTAGCAGCACAGACAAAGGGAGAGCATGACAGACAAAGGGAGAATCTGCTTTGAGAAAGATGCTAAACAATGGAGAAATCTATACCCAAACACAATAGGCACAATATAAATGATGTGATGGTTACAAAGGTGCTTCTCCCAAGCAGGACAGGTATTATGGATAGAAGCTTCAGCGAGAGAAGACAGCTTTGCCTTCCTGGCTCCCTAACCTGGAACACATTTTCCAGAGTTTCTCATCACTAGAATATATCATCCAGTTTTTCTAAGTGGGAATGTTTAGGAAATTCAGTTCCTGGATACACGATAAATTTACGACCTAACTCGTGTACCAGATATACACTGAATAACAGCCACAAATCCAACAAAAGCAACTATAGATTTTCACAGGTGCATGGTTGGTGTGGTACGTTTCTGAATGCAAGTGTACAATGAAAACATGATGATAGAGACCATTTATCAGAGGAATAATACTGGGAAATTGTAACCCATCATTTATGTTAATGTTCCTAATGCTAGTTTATTATCCTTTCCTCACTCTGGCTCCTCACATATTTTCCCAGCTATTTGGCCTCATTTATTGTGCTGTATAATGTTTATTGCACAGTACATACTGTAGTAGTCCCAGACACGATTTGGTGATTGTGCTGGTTACACCAATCTTTTGTGTCTGATAAATTTATGTAATATAGCAAGCACCCTGCTAGTGAGCACCATTACTGTGTGCTATATAGTAGCTTTTTGTTCTCATGTAAGTTAGTGTATATTCCAAAGTCCAACTACCCACTTTGACATCACATATTTAAGTATGCTTACATGGTGACATTTCATGCATATGTTTTTGTGTGATTGATGATTATGGGCCATTTCTTTAATGTAGGAATCCCTTTGTCACCAAAGATTTGCTTGGGTGATCTCTGAGACCAAAGACAAAAAATGTGTGAAAGAGATACACAGAGATTAAACAGAAACACATGTTGGTGTGTGTTTTCTTCTTATACCCTCAGCTTCTTATCCCCAAAGAAGTTACATGTAGCTGGTGACATGAAAGATTCTTCCTTTACTTTGGACACCACCACTCTATTAGACAGTCCCAGTCAGTTACACTGGCCTCTATGTCTTGATGAAGAGCATGACAGTAAAAATAAATTTCAAGACAAGTCAGTAGACTTTTATACTTTTAGTCAGACATAATTTTGTTTTACTGTTTAATTGACAGCTTCAAAGGAACCCAATTTGAGCCACTGAGCCTTTTCCTGTTGAAAATGTCCTTGTTTTACTTTGTGTATTTTTCTCAATGTAGGGTTCCTACTGAGGTCAACTAAAACAGAAGGCCAGCCTCCATGATACCTGGAACAGTGGACTTATGCTAGGCTTTGGAACTGTCTTAGAAATTGGTGGTAATTTTGCCAAAGTATTCCAAAGAAGGTTAACTTGGTGTATGTTCGAGCAGGGCATCTGACAGAAAAATATATTCTGGTATATCTTCTACCTAACTCTTACTATAGGAAATCACATCATTTTTGCCAGATCCTATGAGTTAGTAGCACTAGGAGCTCTTTGATACAGTCCAAGATTCGTATGAGAATGATTTCCTACCATCTCCTTGCTTCGATTCCCTCTCCTTTTCACACCATGCACAGTTGATGGTATCTACTTAAGGTTGGTCTTCTTCTGGGTAATTTTCATGAGTCATTGTTACCTATCAGTTTGATAAGCTGAATGTTAATTTAAAAAAAAACGAGCACAGAGAGGCTCAATAGATTGTAATTAACATTTTCATCCATTTATTATTTCAGAATAGCAAAGTGCAGGGAAACTGGTATTACTGTGTACTAGGGGAAGCTGATATTATTTTGTACTAGTGGAAGCAGGTATTGTATACTAGTGGAAACAGGTATTGTATGCTAATGGAAGCTGGTACTATTGGCATTATTACTCAGAAGGTGTATGAGTGCAACCATTCACTTGAAGCTGTGTGGCTTTAGAAAACAAAGACTTAGGGGACATCTATCTAGGCACAGAATTGTTTTTCTGGCAGATAAACTAGTAAATTCCTTAGAACATTAAAACCTTCAAGAGCAATCAGTCAAGCTCATATGTACTAATTTGCTGCATTTTCTGTCTGCCTGGCACTTGTATCCAAAAGTATTCTATAATGAAGCTGTAGATAAAATGACTCATTTCTTACATTGCCTTATCACTGGTGATTAAATGTGAAAAGAGGGTAGATTGTTTAATGTCTTCTATTATTTAAAAGGTATTATATAAGAAAAAATACACATTCACTTTATATTGTGGGAAGAATAGACAGCTAATTATAACTCAGGATTCAAAGACACATGCAACATTCATAGAATAACCTGGGATTTCAAACCAAAATAATACACCAACTTTGGGTTGGTTTTATAATTCATGTTGGCATTGTGAAAGGTGTTATCATAGACTTTTGTATTTCTATTAATGAAGTTCCATAGAAAAAAATCTACAGGTACTAATTCAATCTTCTTAATTGAATGGGAAATAAACTAGGTTAGTGTCTCACAATGTGTAGGTGTTAGGGAACATTCTGAGTTGGTGCTCTGAAAAAAAAATGCACTTGTTTAGATAAGTTTTTCCTAAGCCAAAGAAGAGGGATGTCTGGGTAGGTTATTCGTCTTTTATCCTTGACATTTTATTATTTAGTTTTAATGCTGAAATATTTTATTGTACATGAGCCTAGAGGTTTTTTTGGTTTGATATGTTTATAAGACAGAATAATAAATAAATGATGATTTAGTCCAGTATTGATGTCAGGATTGTAGTAAATTTCATATTTTCAAACCTCATCTCAATTCAGATGGCAGGAAAATGATTAGGTTCTAGTTACTTTTTGACATTTGAATTATTAGGGTGAGAATAGTTTGTGAGTTTTATGGACATTAGGTTATATAAGTGATGCCAACTAATATCTACTTGTATTAACATTTTGAGGGCCAACTTGTTTACTTGTAACTCTTCAAAAGATAATGCCCCACATAATAATTGTGGGGCAATAATTAATGTACTCTATTAAAAAAGATGTTATAATTTTAAAATGAAAGATCAAACCATCATGATGAAAATGTTGACAGTAGAGCTATTAGAGAAATACTCAGGAAAAGTGGAATATAAATATAAATGTGTGTGTTGTTTCTCATCTGCTTTGCTCTTTGTCTTTTCAGGTAGACTTTATATCTGACAGTATTAGCACATATTACCTATATCTGTTAACTAACATCATTTTTTAAATTTCAGTGATTTTTTAAAAAGGTTGAAAGCAAAGAATTAATATTCTATAAATATTCAATATTTCTAAATAATCTTCTAAAATGTCATGGCATTTGGAAAACTTTACTCTTATCATGTCATTGAAAATTCCTGTAGAAATATATACAGGGTACTTTTAAAGTGAGTTTTTGGTTATTCTGAAGCTCATTTTCAGGCTCTCGCAACAATTCAGCTTCTATCTTCTATTATCTTCTCCTAATAACTCAAAAAAACAAAACAAATAAAGTAATAGAGATTTCATTACAATGTTTTGGAAGTTCTTTAATTTAGACCTAAATTAAGGTCTACCATAACTATTAATACTGGCACACAAAATATGAATTACATGGAAAATTATCCTTCTGTAGAAAATGTCACCTAATTATACTATTCACGATTGGATTATTAAACTTTTTAACATAAGCTTGTATATATTTAATGTCAAGCAAAAATATATTTCAATTCTACTATTGTTAGAGTAACACTAAGAGAATGTGTCTATGCTATTGAGATTCTGGTTGTCTAAATGTGACTTGATTGCTTCATTTATTCCTATTTACTCAACTGGTTTTTATTACCTCTCATACACAAGTGCCTTCCAAATTCTGGGCATAAAATATTGTACAAAAAAAGCAAAGGATGTTGTGTTCATCAAGCTTTCATCTTTATAGATATATAGATTTAATGGTCACCTATTACCTCAAGACATTTTCCATTCTATTTCTACATTGATCTGTTTCATGTGCCTTAGAATTCAAATCCTATTGCAAAATCAGGGACCTTCATTTTACCAAAACTTTTGAAAACATACTTTGTGCTGAAGTCTGATTTGCCATGTAAAAATATTGAAAAAGCAATTCTAAATTACTTCCAGGCATTTCTCATAGAGGGAAAATTTCAAAGATACATTTATGGCTTCATAATTAAATCTGGGTGAATGTGCCTGTTGGGAATCTACAATAATGAAATAGAATGGCAGTTTCCAAGCCACAAACAAAAAACATTTTTATTCAAAGATCCGAGTCCTCATCTATTAGTATTTAATAAATTTTGCATTTTTTAAAACATGTCTAATGCTGATATTTCATGGAAAAAAGTCTTGAACAGCTATTCAAGTAGAATCTAAAAACTTTGAGAAACAAAGGATGGAAATAAAATACTCAACCACATTCCCTATTCTGGGACTCTTATTAAGTACCTGATCCAGGAATCGAGGCTTGCTCGGTTGGTATCTAGCACTCCCTGACCCCATCTGAGTCTGAAGATAATCAAATTGTCAGCCATTTTCTGGATTGCACAGACTTGTCCAGAGATTATAACAGTATCTTGATCATTATAAGAGATGCCAGAAAGAGAAAATGATTAAGAGCAAGGAACATAAGAATGTTGACTGATTGACCTCACATATTAAAGTTTGTAGGAACGAATTATTTTCTTGAGGCTGAGTCAGGCACCATTTTCTTGATAAAATAAAAAAAGAGGAATACAGTAGTAGTCCAGAGAGATGAGCAACAGGTAGATTTTCATAAAGATACAACCACTTGCCAAGTGTTCCAAAGCTACAGCTGAAATTGATTGGAGAATGTGGGTTTTATGAGATGATTCCATTTTTTAGATCATGTTTAAAGAGCTATACTATAAAGCTCAGAAGACTGAACTTCAGTCTACTGATCTACCTACCTTTGTTTTTATGTGAATAGGAATATTTATATTTATCAACCATTCTCTATTGATCCATTTCTAGACATCAAAGATAAAGTGAGTACTATTTTCATTTATGATAACAACTGTAACTTGAGGAAACTCTTTTCATAAAGATTCTAATTCCTGACCTACACAAGGAAACACCACTCATCTGCATTTTTAGGTCATATAAAAATCATAACACTTTAGAGCACTCTCAGAACAGTTAGGCAAGTCTAATATGTGTCCATTCTCCTCCTTCATTTCCTTTTCAATAAATAATGGATAAAGCAACAACGGGTCTTTGCTGACTTCTTAATTCTTCTAATATACAAAAATTATCTCCTGGAAATAAATTAATGTCTATACAGTAGTCTGCAAATGGCTTGAAAGTAATTTGGTGGTTCTTAAGATGTTCAACTCTGTTCTGTTTTATTTTTGAGCCAATTAATCTCTCTACTTATCTCTTCTCAATCACCACAATCTTCCCTCTCCATACAAACTCATCTCATCTCCAACCTAGTGTCTGTCACAGGAAATGGAAATTCCATTATTGCTGCCCATCTTGGTATGATAACCAATTTTACTATGATTCCATTTGACTGAGAGATCAACAGTACAAATGCCAACCATGGCACATATCAGATGCACAGTTCTTTTGGCTGGAAACAATTGATTGCTGTGTAAATATCAAAACTGCACTAATTATGACCTAGTAAATTAATGACCAGAATCTTCTGCAAAACAGATGTCTTTAAAACACAAATAGACATTTAGATTTTTTAGTCTTTTGCATATTTTTAGTTTATGGCTCTTCTTTGGAATATTTTGTTGATAAAAATGCAAGAAACAATTATAGGGAAAAATAACTTGAACTCAATTCAAGTCATAGAGTGATGTCTCTACGTGGAGAGAAATGCAGCCATTGTCTGATAGTAAATAGTGTCAAATTTCTATTTTGGTCTGATGTTAACCCTATGGTCCTTTCTGAGTTTTGAGGTTCTTGTATTGTTAAGATTGGGTGGTGTGTTTCTCTCTACAGAACATTTCCTCCATTTTTTCATTCCCTTCTTCCATCACTCCCCTGACCAATTCTCAGTTTTAGTGCTGGATGAGTTCCCATCCCCAGACTGTAATTAAAACAAATTAAAAACTAACTTGGGGCGAGGGAGGGGGTCTTGGCAACCAATTTTGTGCCTTATAAGTAAAATGTATGCAGCAATTTTTTCCTTGGATATATATTCTCTTTCCTTTCTCATTTAATTTTAGATTCCTTCTGCCTTTGAGGTTTTTTTTTTATGTAAGTTGGAGATTGATATATAAATAAAATACAGTCTGGCTATACCCCATTAATCTTCCATGCTACCTTAAGTTATAGAACTCACTGCGGTGCCCAGGGAGGTAAGACCATTGGAACAATCATTTTCAGTGTAAAGTTTATTCATAATAACATTCATTTGTCTTGTACCTGCTTTCTGGATATATAGAACAATGGACTGTGGCAGTTACTTTATTTTATTTCATTTCTATATGCCTAGTCCCCCCCAAATCAGTTTTTTTTATAATCAGTTACTTCAGAAAAGCCAGTTTAACAAAAGCCATCCTAATTCAAAAAAGTGAAATGAAATCACACAGTATCTTATATAGACTAAGCATTCAAAAATAGTAAGTTAAATTGAACTTTATAAAACTTCTTTACTTATTTAAATATGCACATTAAAAGGAATATTAATATTAAAGTCAAGCAGGATTTCTATAACTATTTTTGACTCATTCCTATAGCTCAATGTATATAGAACTTTTAAAGTATTTATCTGGCTTGTTTTTTTAAAATAACATCGCAATGATTTTTTATCATCCATATGACAAATCTCTTATAATCCAGGTAAAGCATCCAGTGATTCTATGTTGTAATTCTAACATAGATGCCTTGTACAAAAGTGACTTCAATAATCATAATATATATCAAACTCATGCTTTTATCTGGGTGGTCTTCAACTCATAATCTAGAATAGGATTTTTATCATCTGTCTACTATTTTCAGAAATGCCAATTTTCAACCTTGTGGAGGGACAGTCAAATAAATACAAGTGTGATAGATCTTATCTGGTCAAACTTATAAACAGGACAGCAATCACACTTGTACTTTGGTGTCCAAAGTCTACAGTCTCAACACAAGTTGCAAAAGTCACATGTACAAGGTTATATTGATGTCCATGCAATTTAGCCTTATGTGGGAACTTTTCAGCACTTATTTAATTGAATATGTTTTTGACTTTTTTCTTGCATTGCTCAACTAGGAAATGTTTGTATCTGATTTATCTAATACAATTTATAGTGATTTTGCATGTGCTATAAAAGCAACTTGTTCATTATAACAGTAAATAAAAAAGTTCAATTTTTTTCAAAATCTTGAATCTATCAAATTTGTCAATAAGTCTTATCCAAAAATAGAAACTCAATAGTAATTTGAGGAAAAAAATGTGGGGGGGGGGGTTTGGGTCACACCCGGCAGCACCCAGGGGTTACTCCTGGCTCCACGCTCAGAAATTGCCCCCGGCAGGCTCCGGGGACCATATGGGATTCCGGATTCAAACCATCGTTCTTCTCCATGTAAGGCAAATGCCTTATCGCTGTGCTATCTCTCTGGCCCCATAGGGAAATTTTTTTTAATAAAACAGTTCTTATCATGTCTTGAAAAAGAACAATAAAATGTTCTGTTAAGTGCACAAAACACTATGTCAATCGAGGAGCCACATATTAATAAAAAAGAAATAATAGTAAGTGATCCTTGACATTCAGTTTATATACAACTAAGCAAAATATATTTCAATTTAATATTAAAATCAAAATCATAATTTTATGATCAACTAACCATACCATTTCTTTTCAAATATGTTTTAAAATTTAAAAGGTATGAACACGAGGACTACAAATTCTTGTTAATTATATAACTAGTCAGTTAAAACCAAATTAGTCTTTTTGTTTTGTTTTGTTTTTGGTCCACACCCTCTGATGCTCAGGGGATACTCCTGGGTATGTGCTCAGAAGTTGCTCCTGACTTGGGGAACTATATGGGACTTCGGGGGATGGAACCATAGTCCGTCCTAGGTCAGCTGCGTGCAAGACAAATGCCCTACCGCTGTGCCACTACTCCAGCCCCTAAACTTATTTTGATTGAAATAAAATCTGTAAGCAATTAAAACAATTATGTTTGATACTTAGTAGTAACTTCATTTGTTAAGCCGTATAAGATAGTATCATATTTTACCTATCAAATTAAGCTACAGTAGATGCTTGATGGATTCTGAATTGAACTTTAGATCTAACAAGTTACCAAATATCTGAACATCGGGCTGATGCTAATAAGCCAAGCCAGTCTATTCACATTACCACATGAAAACATGGATATATAATTTTAATTTTTTTTTATGCTTAAAACTATAGGAACCAGAGAAGTCTCAAGTAGGATTAATAATGCATTTATAGGTAATTGGATATCCTCAGTTCTCAAATGGACTTCTCTAAACTTGATCAATGAAATCTGACAAAATGTAAGGTAAATATTTTCTTTCTAATATTCCTAAGTATGGCTGTCAACTGTGGCTAAAGAAATTTATGCTACTAAATAAATGATGTGAATAAAACTCATACTATCTTATCAAATTAATTTTTTCAAATTCTTTTTTTTAACTTGAAATACTAGATATAAATCTAATATACACTCTGTACACTGTGAAATATCTGCAAAATTGCATGTAAAACATCCAGTATAGAACCTTTCAGCATATACTATTGGCTTATAAGCTCTCCTACATTTTACAGTGTTAAACAAAATGGTCATTACAATTTAGTATTTAGCATATTTTAAATGGTTAAAATGATAAAAATTTGAATTAATAAAAATAGTGATCTTGAAATATAATAATTTGGTAAAATATTTTAATTTTTGGAATAGATTCTTTGAATAAAAATAGATATTATTGAATAATATGGATTCAATAAACAACAAATATTTTGATTTTGCCTATTTTTCTTTATTGGTCATTTATACTTATTTCTTCTTTACTTCTAGCACTGAATGTTGTTTAGTATTTTTTTTTAAAGAGAAACATAATTAACTATAAGAATTCACTTGAGACTTGGCATTCAAGATTTTAAGTTTTTCCCTAGAGATTATATCATTAAAATTCTATGGTACTGACATTAAGATTGAATTAATTGATAAGTGAAATCTAAGAGGTAGTTTTGAATTCTAACCTTTATAATCACAAGTCAAAGGACAAAGAATCAACACTTTAACATGTTTCTGTATTGCCAGAGATTGAACAGCAAGTCAATTGCTTGCTATAGTGGAACCTAAATTTGATATCCAGCACCCCATGTGGTCCCCTGAGTCTGCAGGAGTGTTCCTTGAGTGTTGAGTCAGGAGTGAGTTCTGGTCTTTTAATGTACATATTCCTGACCCCCCAAAACTGTTTTTGAGGGTCAGTGGGCTAGTAAAAAGATAAGATAGTTTGGCTCCTATTTGCATGCAGTGGATCCAGCTGCCATCTCTGGCACATACTATAATTTCCTAGTCACTGCTCAAAGTCCCCCTATGAATTAAGGATTAAGCTCTGAACATCTCTGAATGTGGTTCACAACAACAAAAACAACATGTTCCTGCAAACCTAGGAATTTGAGGAAAGAAATATAGCTAATGCTGTATTTCTATTTTACAATTTCAAATGAATTAAGAGGTATAAAAGTTCAGATAAATAAGGGCCGGAGAGATAGCACAGTGGTAGAGTGTTTGCCTTGCACGCAGCCAATACAGGTTGGACTGTGGTTCAAATCCCGGCATCCCATATGGTGTCCTCCCCCAGCCCTTGTGACTGCTAGGAGCGAGTTCTGAGCGCAGGAGCCAGGAGTAACCCCCGAGGGCTGCGTGTGACTCAGCACCCCCCCCCCAATTTTTATTTTCAGATAAATTAATGGAATGTCAGGAAAAGATAGCCATTTGCATGCATGCAGTTTTTTCTTTCTCATCTTCCTAAGGCATCAGGAAAATATTATGAATCTATAATACAGGAAGAATGAAAGTACAGGAAATAGCAACAGAATTTTAGATATAATAGAAAGGTTGAGTAGCATGCATTTTGACATTTTGACTTGTTAACTAACCTGCAGTCTCTTGTTGAAGGCTAACAAGTAGATTTAATTGATACTAGGCTGCTGAAAACAGTCTCTGGAAGTTAAAGAAACTGTGAGACAGCATTAATTTATCCTGCCCAATGTTATGACTATAGATTAACTATCTAAGAGTAATACAGTGTCTATTTGGATGATGAGATATTATGCACATTATAAGGAATATAGGGAATATGTTTATATTGGATACTGTGGTTACTTCTTTCATTGGGTCCCCTTCATTCTCTGAAAAATAGTAATGGGACCAGTATTTTCCAGAATAAAAAGACCTACCAAAACGAAAAGTTTTCTGGGAATTCTGACATATTCAAGAAACACTATCAGTACCTCACATCAGAAAGCAATAAAAGGCAGCCAGATCTCACTAGATTCAAGTTCAAAGTCAACACATGCTATCAAAATAAGGAGAATTTCCCGGGAGACTTATTCTTCTCAACTTTGAACAGTCAACCAAAAATGACTAGAAATCTGATGGAGCTTTTAGTATAAATGATGGAGAGCAAAATAAATAACAAAAGAAGCTAAAAATCAAAGAATTCCTAGTAGGCAGAATAGCTTTAAAATATATTAACTTTGCCATGAAACAAAAAGGAATGTTATGAAAAATAAAGTACAGTTAGGAAATAAGTAGTATTACAGATTAAGTCTGGAGAGATAGAAAGTGAGTAGGGCACTCTCCTTGTACATGGCGAACCCAGGTTCAATTCACAGCATCCCATATGGTCCTCCCAAACACCACCAGAAATAATTTCTGAAAGCAGAGCCAGGAGTAACCCATGAATGCTGTTGGGTAAGTCCTGCCTTCCCCCAAATAATTTAAACTAAAGATGAATGATAGAATTAAAAATAAAATATTATAAAAACATTTGAGATTAACTAAGATGAAAATAGGCAAGAAAATATTAGAAAACCCTGTTAGGAGAATAAAATCCCTAGGAATTAAAACAAATGAACAAGAAAGGACTATTATTATTAAGTCATAAATGGTGAAAGATTTCAGATTTTCAACTGGAAAGTTAGCAAGTTAACCTGCCACATATTTATAAACATATGGCAATAAATACAAAAACAGTCCTTCATCAGAGATAGAAATAGTTTGTTATTCACCTCAAAACACCAGCTGGAAAAACATCTTGTGTTGGTTTCCTGTGCCCCTGTCCCCCCACATGGTGACATAAGAGGAATGAATTTATGTGATTTTAGAAGACTGAGCTTTTAGTGTTTCCAGCAAATCCATTCTCTCAGAAAGAAAATGTGTATAATTTCAGAAATTAAGCAAACACCTCTAGGAAGAAATAGAAGACTTGAACTTTCTTGTTCTAGAATGCCCCTGGGAAGCATGCCTCTAAATCTGACTTGAGTCATATATAAGATCTAGTTTACAATTGTCTTCCATTTAATAAATCAACCATATTATCAATTAATGTCAATAAAATCAAGTGAGTAAAATTAAATAACTCAATCAAATTCCCAGCACGTACTTAATTTTCAGCAAATTTGACCAACATAAATCCTAATCAGGGTACATTGCTGTGAAATTTCAAGCTCATGGAAATGCCATCATTTGTACAGCCTTAGGGGTATGAACAAAAGTAGGTCACAGACAAAATGAAAATTATTCTTTACTTCCTAATCGTAATACTGGAAACTAGAAGACAATGCCTTTCATATTCTGACAAAAAATATTTCCAAGTTAGACTTCTATACCAAGCTATGTAAACGAGCTGTGGAACGAAGATATTTTCAGGTAAATTAAAAAAAAAACTGCCTCCCATCTTATTCTAGTTAGCAACCACAGAATAAGTTTACCAAAAGGAGAGAAAAAAATTGAGAAAAATAAAAAAATGGGTTCCAAGATAATAAAATTTGCAATACAGAAGAAAGAAATCATGAATTATAAGTATGATAGTGACTGGAAATTCCATATTAGACCATTTAAAATAAGTCTTTAAATAAAAAAGATTAGTAAGTCATTATGAGATATTGATATCTGATATTGTTATGACAGAATTTCATGCATACAGTGTTTCAACACTCCACCTTTCAACAAACAACCTGTTTCCCTCCACTCCTACCTTAGGTTCCACACTTCAAACTTTTCCCTTCATATCACCACCATGGTAAAACGGTTCTACAGAAGCTGTAGCTTTGGGCCAATAGTTACTGCTTTAATACTTTTCTTTATACCCCACTTTGGAGAGAAATCATTCTATATCTGTTTCTCTTTTTCGCTGAGCATGATCCTCTTCTGATTCATCTACATAGAAGCCAAATTTCATAATTTTGTCTTTCCTTATAGCTGACCAGTATTCTATTGTGTACATCTATTATACTTTTTTATCCAGTCATTTGTTCTGGGACACTTGGATTGTTTTCAAATTTTGTCTATAGTGCAATGAACATAGGAAAACCAATTTCTCTACTAAAATTGAGTTTTTGGGCCTTTGGGTGGAATTGTTGGGTCATAGGGAAGGTAAATTCTTGGTTATTTATTTATTTTTTTTGATCCACACTCAGCAGCACTCAGGGGTTACACCTGTTCTGTGCTCAGAACTCACTGTTGGAAGGCTTGTGAGACCATATAAGATGTTGGGAATTGAACCTGGGTTGGCTGCATGCAAGACAAACATCCTACCTACTGTGCTCTGGTCCCAATTCTTAGTTATTTTGAGAATTGTTCCAAAAAGGTCAAATGAGGGAACGTTTCCATTAGTAGTGGATAAGAATTCATGTTTTCACATATTCATGCCAACATATTCATGTACTAGTCTCACTGTGTGAAGTGAACTCACTATTAGCTTGATTTACATTTTCCTGGTTATAAGGAATGCAGACTATGGTTGTCATGTTTGTTTTTTTCCCCACAGAATAATTGACTATCTGCATATCATTTTTTAGGAAGTTTCTGTTCATCTCTTCTTCCTATTATTGGAAGGAGTTAATTGTTTATTTATTTCTAAGTTTTTCTATGTTTTTCTGTTTTGGAGCCACACCTAGCAGTGCTCAAGGATTACTCCTGTTCTGAGCTCAGAGATCTCTCCTGGGAGGCTTGCTAGACCATATGTGATTTCAGGGATTGAACCCAACACCCTACATGCTATCTATATTTTTGGCCCAATCTTTCTTGTTAAGTTTAGCAAGTGTTTTAAATATCTTAGTTGTTAAATCCTTGCTAGGTGGGTGGTAAGAAAATATTTTCTCTGGGTTTGTGGGCATCTTTTTATTATTTTTTGGCCCAGAGGCTTCTTAATTTGATGTAACCCCACTTTTTGTCACCATATATTAAGACTCCACTACAATGAGTTCCAAGATTTTTAGAGGCAATATTAAGCACTGACTTCACAAACATATCAAATATAATCTTTGAAATGGAATAGAAAGCCTTGCTGTATGTTCTAGGTTATTATTTGTCCTTTGTCTTGATCATCTGCAGAGGTCATCTCTTTCACTTCCTTGACTCAGAAGCAATATTGAAAGAGGAGGTTGATTATTGTAAGTTCAAAAACAAAATTACAGGCACAGTACATAGTAATCCAATGTCTCTCTTGCCAAGACCTTCTAGTAGACCAACATAAAATTATTGGCTAATTTTATGTTCATGAGGACTCACCTTCCACTCAATCCATTGAATTCCCCAGAATGTTACTAAATATTCTTCAACATTATATTTCTATTTTTGTGAACAGAAAAACAATATAGAAATAATCATAATTTAATATAAAAATATTGTGGAAACTGTAGGTACACTGGATCTCAACTTCGCATTAATAAGGTTCATATGCCAATATTTATTGAATTATTACTAGATATTATTTAATGATCTAGTCTCTTGATACTATTACTATTTTCTCTTCAATATATTCATTTTCTTTGGATTCTACTGCATCTCGATTTCTAGTTTTTCTTCTAATTTTTTGTATGTCTTGAACTTCGGTACCTAGTTGGCCAATTTTGCAGCTTCTCATTGTTTATTCCAAAATTTTGTGTTCCTCCTAATTTTATGTACTCTCAGGTATTATTAATTGTTAATATCAATACCACATTCATATGTCCTATTTAGATTGTTCTCCAGATCTCCAACTATTATTGAGTCAAAGTAAAAATTCAGCATTTTGTTGCTCAGGGACTACGAATTCAATATATCTAAAACTTAATTTATTATTGACTAAAAAGATCTTACCTTTTAAACCAATATTTCCTAATGTAGACATAACTATACCATTTTTCTTGCAGGTTACACCCAACAAACAGGCTAATGGTTACTTTTCCTTTTCCTTTGCATTCACAGTTACACAGGCCTACAAATTAGTGCTGTCTTGCTATCTTTTTGATTGCTTTTTCTTCATCCCTATCTGGGATTGACTTTCATCTTCCTTGACTATGTTACGGTCCCAAGTTTGTAAAAAACAATACTTTGCCCTATTTTTTTCAGATTTATATAAAGATCTAAGCAATATTTCTGTTATTTAATATGACCGCTTCAATTGCCTATTAAAAATAAGTAAAGATACTTCTTTGCCTTCAAAGTAAGATCAAAGTCTTCTGATGTGTATCCTTTCAATCCTATGTCTATCCTACTATCTCTGTATTCCAACCTAAAGATATTCATGCTACCTCTAATCTTGTCTCTCTGCCTTTACATGTAATAAACCATCCTCTTGGAATAAGCTCTTTTAATCTACTGTATGCATCTAAATGTTTTCAATACCTATTAATTAAAATGAATACATTGTTATTCTATTCCTTGATTCCCCCTTTAATCTGGTCTGGATTAATCACTGGTCCTATGAACTTCCAACATCCAATTGTAGCATCAATTTCCTATTTTCTTTGTTTATTACACTTTTGCTCTGATTATTCTTTTATTCTCTGATTATTCTTTATAATTTTATAAACAAGTTCTTTAATTGAAACACCATGAGCTATAACTGTATAGGTGAGTAAAGTTTTTCATTATGGAATTTCAGTAAAACAATGTGCAACACCTTTCATCAGTGTACATTTATCACCACCAGTGTTCCTGGTTTCCCTCCTGCCATACCTGTCTTCTCTTCTGCCTGCCTTTGTGGCAGACATTTTCTCCTCTCTCTCTTTCTCTCTCTGTTCCTTTTGTTCTTTTTAGACACTGTGTGATATCCTTTTTTTTAGTGCCTTATCACCCCCACTTCAAGAAACCTTGTCTCACTGAGTGTATCTGGCGATTTCCCTTTAGAATCTAGCTTATGAGTCAAGCAAGAAAATTTATCTTTTGTGGTCCAATTTCATTTGTGTTCAAAAATAGTAGCAATTCCCAATGTGATCACCAAAACCATTGAACTGATTTGACATTGAATAACTTATGGATATTTCAAAAAATTCAAACATGCTTTCAAAAGACAAAGACTTCCTCCCACTGAGAGTATTCAAAGTGCTGTTGTCAGATATAAGAATTCTTGAATGTTTGTGAAAAAGGAACATTGAAGTACTTTTGAGTTATGGTTGTAAGTGTACACATGTTACCCAATACAGATATAAAAAAAATCATCCAATAAAAAGTCTTTAAGTGAATAATATTCAATTAAGCTCTCCACTTCAAAACATTGATGCCACAAATTCTTTTAACCAGTGGATAAGATAAAATACTACAAAAACATGTCATTTCACACACATTTAGAAAATAACAACTTTACTTGTCAAAATAATTACACTAAAGAATGCATGATACAGGGAGTTGGGATGATAGCATAGTGGATGGAGCTTTTGCCTCGCATGCTGTAGACCCAGGACAGATCTGGGTTCAGTCCCTGGCATCACCTATGGTCCCCTGAGCCTGCCAGGAGCAATTTCTGAGTGAAGAGCCAAGAATATTCCCTGAGCCCCACCGGGTGTGGCCCCAAAACTAAAAACAAACACCAAAACCAAAAAACAAACAAACAAAAAGATAAAAAAGAACACATGATACAGAGGTAATATTAAATAGGAATGTTTGTATAAATGCTAAAATGTAAGTTTATTTATGGATAGAAAGAATAACTATATGATATAGAAGCTGAACCTGCAGGTTTCTGAATTTTTTGTTTTTGCTTGGAGCCCTCTCCAGCAGTGCTCAGTACAGTGGCTCTGCAGTCAGGGTTCACTGCTGGTGGTGCATTGGGTGCTAGGTATTTAACAGATGGTGCTGCATATGGGATACCAAGGATCAAAATCAGATTGGCTGCTTGCTGGGAAGCTTCCTATCCATTGCACTATTACTCTGCCCCAGATCTATAATTTTGTATGTTCATTCTTAAGTTTTCACTTTTTTATTGAAAGTCTATGGTTTACAATAATGTGAATAATAGTTTATTTTTCTCACAATTCCAAAAACCACATTCATCACCATTGTATCCATATTTGTCCCTGAGGTCAACTGTGTAAGCTCTTCCATGAAGTTGCCTTTGGTCTTTTTTGCTACTTTGCTGTGTAACTTGAAGTGCCACTCTGAAAAAGATAATTCTGTCTATATCCTACCCTTTCTAATTAATTTAACTCAACATGTTCTAGTTCCATCCATGCTATAGCAAACTGCATGTATTTTTTCTTTCTTAGAGTTGTGTAGTATTCCACAACTTTATGTATATATATGTACCACAACTCATTGATCCATTCATTATTTTAAGGCTGTTTCATAGCTATTGTATTAAGATGTGATGATAATCATAGATATGCAGACATCCGTCTAAATTATGTTCATTTTATGTTAGTGTCAAAATTATTATTTGTCATTAGTACTTTTGGTCATTAGTGTTTTCTTCAGTTAATAATATTCTGTAGGAGAAATTGAAATAAATAGTAGGGACTGGAGAAACATTAGAGGTTGGAAGGCACTTGCCTTGATTGTGACTTCAGCAGTCATGACTCTCATTGGAATCTCAATACCACATTTGGTTTCTTGAACCCAAATCAGGTACAGTCCTTGAGAATTACTGGGTGTGCCTAACTTCTGCTCCTTCCACTCCCCCAAAAGAAATTACATCGTAAAAATGTTATTGTCATTTATGTATATTTGCTTATTTTAATCTAGTTACAGCATAAAACAGTTAAAAATATACAACCAACCAGATAAAGAGCTGGTCTTAAGAACTACTCGCTGGACACAGTAAAGTAGTAAAATCTTTAGAGAATATCAGGATAAAAGCATAATATTAATGTGCAGTAAGTAGTGCAAAGAGCATTTAATACATACATGTGAAACAATATCAAATATTAATCCAGAAGTGACTTAGTTTGAGACTCACAGTTATAAGGGAAACATTACTTTCCTAATTTCATAATTTTTTCATTTATTTTGTGCATGTGGGGAGGGAGGCAGCAAGTACCTTACCCCTGTACTATCTTTCTGATGCATAGAATTATTTTTAATGAGCATTAAGACATTATATTTTATGGAAGCTAAATTTGTGTATACCATTGCTTGATATAATAGATTATTTTCTGACATTTTGGAATTAAGAGCACTCGAATCTGTGTGTGCAGCTTGGGTATTTTGTTTGTTTGGAATGAGGACATGCTTTTTATTTTCAATGAGAATTCTGATGATTTAACATCATTAAAATGGCAATACTCCCCAAAGTATTGTACAGATTTAATGCGATCCCTCTAAAGATACCCATGACATTCTTCAAAGAAGTGGATCAAACACTTCTGAAGTTCATTTGGAACAATAAACACCCTCAAATAGCTAAAGCAATCCTTGGGAAAGGGAATATGGGAGGCATTATTTTCCCCAACTTTAAAATGTATTACAAAGTAGTAGTTATCAAAACAGCATGGTATTGGAATAAAGACAGACCCTCAGATCAGTGGAATAGTCTTGAGTACTCAGAGAATGTTCCTCAGGCATACGATCACCTAGTTTTTGATAAAGGGGCATGAAATCCTAAATGGAGCAAGGAAAGCCACTTCAACAAGTGGTTGGCACAACTGGTTAGCCACTTGCAAAAAAACGAACTCAGACCCTCAGCTAACATCATGTACAAAGGTAAAATCCAAATGGATTAAAGACCTTGATATCAGACCTCAAAACTTAAGGTATATAGAACAAACACGTAGGTAAAACACTCCATAACATTGAGACTAAAGGGATCTTTAAGGACGAAACAGTACTCTACAAACAAGTGGAAGCAGAGATAAACAGATGAGACTATATTAAGCTGAGAAGCTTCTGCATCACAAAGGAATTAGTGCCCATTTTACAAGAGCCACCCATTGAATGGGATAAACTATTCACTCAATACCCATCAGATAAGGGGTTAATATCCAATATATATAAGGCACTGATGAAACTTTACAAGAAAAAACTCTAATACCATCATTAAATGGGGAGAAGAAATGAACAGACACTTTGCCAAAGAAGAAATACAAATAGCCAAAGGCACATGAAAAAAAATGCTCCACATCACTAATCACCAGGCAGATGCAAATCAAAACAATTATAAGGTACCATCTCATGCCACAGAGATTGGTGCATGTCACAAAGAATGACAATAAGCAGTGCTGGTTGGGAGGTGGAGAGAAAGAAACTCTTATTCACTGCTGGTGGGAATACCATCTAGTCCAGCCTTTATGAAAAGTGATACAGAGATTTCTCCAAAACCTGGAAATTGAGCTCCCATATGATCCAGCTATACCACTACTAGGGATATATCCTAGGAACACAAAAATACAATACAAAAATCCCTTCATCACACCTATATTTATTGCAGTACTATTTACAATAGCCAGACTCTGTGAACAACCAAGATGCCCTTCAACAGATGAATGGCTAAAGAAACTGTGGTACATATACACAATGGCATATTATGCAGCTGTCAGGAGAGATGAAGTCATAAAATTTTCCTATATATGAATGTACATGGAATCTATTATGCTGAGTGAAATAAGTCAGAGGGAGAGAGGCACAGAATAGTCTCACTCACTCATCTTTGGGTTTTAAGAAAAATAAAAGAAATTTTTGCAATAATTCTCAGAGACAGGAAAGAAGGGCTGGAAAGTCCAGCTCATGACATGAAGCTCACCATAAAGAGTGAGAGTGCAGTTAGAGAAATAACTACACTGAGAACTATCATACCAATGTAAATGAATTAGGAAAGTAGAAAGCCTGTCTAGAGTACAGGCGGAAGTGGGGTGGGGAGGAGGGAAATTTTGGACATTGGTGATGAGCATGTTGCACTGATGAGGGGGGTATTCTTTACATGACTGAAACCCAATTACAGTCATATTTGTAATCAAGGTGTTTAAATAAAGATATTAAAAAACAAAAAATTAAAAAGCCAGAGAATTCTGATGATAAGTTATATATATTATATAACTAGTAAATAAATATATATACATTTTAATTTTATAAAGTAAATGAAATTATGGTCATTTAACTAGGTGTATTTATTTACCAAAACTTTATTGAAAACTTATCTTAGGATTAGTTTCTATTGCTGGATATATGAAGGTGGGTAATAAGGCCTAATTTTCACTTTCATACCTATTCAGTTTAAAGAAAAAAAAATTTCTATGCTATAAAAGGGGTAGAGCAGTTGCCGTTTATGCGTTTAACCCAGGTTCCATCTTTGGCATCCCATAGAATCCAATGAGCACCACTGGGAGTAATTCCTGAGTAATTCCTATGGTAATTCCTAGGGTAATTCCAGACAAATTCCTGAGTAATTCTTAGGGTAATTCCAGCAAAAAAGTGTGGATCATAAATAGATTATTCCATCGTAAAATACAAAGAGAGATTTCTTCAATAAAGACTGGAAATTCTGAACTAGTCCTGGCCCATCTAAGGTAAACTTCAGATTCATTCTGCATGCAAAACTTGGACCAACGCATGCTAGTGGTGTGATACTGGGTATAAAAATAGGTTCACATTAAGTACCCAGCCCTGTAAGAAGTAAAAGGCGTTATCATCACAAGCTCTGGAGTGTGGAAAGACTTAACGGGTGAGATGGGACTTAATATAAACCTGGAGGAATGTTTTAGGACTAGGAAGACTAAGTTGTGTAATGACTTGGTCATTTTGGGTTTGAAAAGTCAAGTTTCAGAGAAAGAAACAAGAATACCATTTTCTATGAAAACAGGTAGGAATAGAGGTTTCTGATCAAGAAGAGACAGAGAAGAAAGTTCATATCAGAGAAAATTTTTGATTGCCATCTTATAAAATATTGAATAAACACCTTTCCAAGCTCCTCTTCTTCCATTTTCTTACACATCTTACCTAATTATTTTCAATACATATAGAAAATATTGAGTGGAAAGCAATATTTTGCCAGCATTAATAAAATGATTTCCCTTCATTTTCTAATATTAGGGAAAAGGTTTCATTTAATTTTCTGGAGGCCACATACCTTCAGTTTTCTCCATTGTAATTAAACTGGCCTCTTTTTTTTTTTTTTTTTTTTTTTTTTGCAATTAGCCAACTTCCACAAGAGTTATTCTTCAAGTAGAACAAAAGATCAATATTTATATTTTCAAACATACAACTGAGCACCATTCACAGCTTATACAGAGCAGGGAGAGCAAGTAGTTAATTTATCTTATTGAAATATATTATTTCTACTGTTTTTCCTGGGCAATGTTGATTTTTTTTTGGCAAACAATTGAATAGGCTTTTGTGCCATGTAGTTAAGTGAACAGAAGAGATGCATATATCCACTTTCTAGACAGAGGTATACCAGATGCAAACAATACCTCTCTGCAAAGTTCACAAGAGATTTATCACAATAAAAGGGGCCAGAAGAATCTGGACATTTCTGGGTTACTGTGCTATTCCCCACTGCTATTCTGTAACCATCTCAGACAGGCTGACAGAAACTATTGTTATAAATTCTGCTGGTGTATATTTATATACTACATTGGTTAGGCTACAAGGGCCTCAGGAAAGGCAGAAACTATAATGTGTTCTTTCAATTTGCACAGAGAAAGTTTTAAGAGTCTATTATCAGGTTTACTTACTGTGCCCCTCACCAGTGCTACTAAATAGAAAATGGCACCATCAGTTAGAAAATAAAAGAATGTCTGTTGTGTGGCAAATAAAAGGATTTCAAAAAAGTCTCTGCTGGGACATTTCCTATCCTAGAATAATCTTCTGCAATTTTCTGTTTGACCTCCAAGACTTTGTCATGGTGAAGAAATAAAGATGGATCCCCCCATTAGCACATAACCTGTCAATAATTTCACATGCACATCCAATTACAAGATTATTTATGTTTCAAGTTTATGATTCAGTAAGGAGCCTGCCCATGCGGTCATTGTGGGAATGATTTTTTTCTTGCACAAATTCATGTTTACTTAAAAGTCAGCAGGTAACCTCCAGATTCAAATCTCACATATCCCTTCACACATGACACATGGTGAGGGATCGAAATCGAATCAAAGCTCAGAGGCCCTGACTCAGGAGTGGCTAAAAAACTAGTCCATTCTGTGCTACTGTTGATCCATCCAAGTTGACAAGAATATGTGTTAATAATCCCAGTCTAAAATAGAAGAAACAGTGTTTGCTTGTTGCTTGGCATTTGGGTGGGTGAGGACAAAGAGGTATAGAAAAAGAGATATTATATGTCATGATATTGACTGATAATTGGTTGTTGTAATCCTATTCTAGCTTTTGACCTTTCCCTTCCTAATTTTTTAAAATAAAGTTTGAACAAATAAACTAGATGACCAGGATATTCATAGATATTTACTAAGAACTTGAATTCTTGTTCCATAAACTTCAAACCTATTAACTTATTTCATTTCCACAAGGATCTTGTGGTGTTAATTCTCTGGTCTTGAGTCCTCTATTGTAGAGAAGCCAAGGCACAGGTAGGTCATGCACAGTCCCTGGGAACATGTAAGTGGGAGATATTGGGGTCAGCCTAGACATCTGCCTCACTTTGACAACATCTGTGCTGGCCAATACTGGTGACGTGGATACACAACAATGATAGTGGGACTGGCTGGAACTGAGCCAGGCCATAGTGGTCAAGGAACAGCAGAGATGTGACATCAGAAGAAAAAAATATAGCAATTTATTTTGCAGATTTGCTGTTTTTATAACTTTTTTTCTTATTTTGTTTCTCTAAATTATTTAAACACCATGGTTATAAAGCTGTTCATAGTATAGTTGGTTTATATTTTCACAACTACAAAGTTATTTATGGTTGAGTTTCAGTCAAGCAATATCCAGCACCTTTCACCAGTGCACATATTCTGCCACAACTGTCCCTAGTTACAACATTATTCATGATTGGGTTTAAAGCATGTGATGCTTCAATACCGATCTCATAGCCAGTGTTCACTATGCTCCACCAATGCCAGCCCGTCACACCCATGTGCTTTCTACCCACCAGCCTGCCTCTATGAGAGGTAACATTTTTGTTCATTATTTTGTTGTTTTGGATCATTCTCAGTGATGCTCAACAGTTACTCCAGGCTCTGCCCTTAGGAAATGCTCCCAAGGGTATTTGAGGGACCAAATAGGATGCCAGGCAAGCACCCTATCTGCTGCACTATAGCTCTGGTCCCTAATTTGTTAATAAATGTTTGCAGTGTGATTTATAGTAGTGTTACTGATAGTATTGCATACATATTTTAATACCTTATATCACTTCTCCTCCTGGTTGAATTCTTCCCTCCATAATGGTTGTTGCCCCCATAATATCAGTACTTTTATAACAGTATTACACTGAAATATTAATATGCAGGATATATTGTGTTAACAACACAATTGAAATTAATTACACACTTCTTTGAATTTGAAATTGCAAACCAGAGAATGTACTTAATATGATATGTTGTTAATGAATACCATATATAGTTAAAATGATAGATCTATTGCTTGGTTGGCACTGGATTCTTAACCACTCTAAACTATTGTCAATAAAACCAGAGTGAGGGTCATGCTAGATACTATAGTGGTTAGGTGCTTGCCTTGCACGTGGCAGAAGCAAGTTCAGGTTTGATCCAGGATCTCATATACTTTCCCAAGCACTGCTAGGAGTACTGCTAGGTATTATAAAATAAAAATAAGTCAGAGTGATGGACAGTGGACTTCAATGGGAGCTCAGTGTGCTTATCACATGTGGTGCCTGCTGGATACCCAAGTGTGGTTGCTGGTGTTGCATGATCTCCAGGCACCACAGAGCTCATTAAGTACTGTTTGAGACCCTCAAAACAAAGTTATGAGCAACCCTCATGTCCTCTGGATATGCCCCCACTAGAAAAAGAAACTTACTGGTACAATTAAAAATCAGAGCAACTCACAGGTGGATTTTTCCTTAATATTACCAAATTTTTACATATCATAGTTATTCATTTTCTCCATGATTCAAATCACAAATGGCACTTTTTGTAAAACCATATAATGACCTAAACAGGAGAGAGATTTTTTTTACATAAGTTGCTGATGACCATGAGGTTGATGAATAGTAGAAGCGGTTGGTTATCTGATCAGAATAAAACTTATGCTATTTAACTGCAAGACATGAAAACAAAAATACATCTAATTGTTAAAACCTATTCAGCACTTAAAACTAAGCATGGTGGTTGTGGAAGGTATTGATCATGATCACTAGGGGACATTTTGAAAATCTGTGAGTTCAGTTTTGATGATCCAATCTAGAAGGAGGATACTTGAGATATAGAAGTCCTGATTCAACCTTATCCATGAAAAATGCCTTTGGATATGTGCATTAAAGAAATATTATTTTATGAGCATTTTAGCCTAGCTCAATGTGGCATTATTTATAACACCCAAAGAATAAAAATCACTCAAGTATACACATAGGAAATAAGTGGACTCCACAAGGAAACAGCCTCACAAGGAGTATTATACAGCTATATTGCTGTATAATCATAGCCAAGATAGAATCTACATTAGAAAACAGGGTAAAGATTGTACTACACAGAAAGTCCTGCCAGAGTGCAGTCCGAGACTACTAGCAGCAGCAGCACCAAATTCTGGGAAATGGATAGAAATAAAAATAAGTGGGGCTTTCTTTTTCTTATTAATTAATAATTTTTATTTTGACCAAAGTGGATTACAAATCATTCACAGTAGTATTTTAGGGACATAGTGACATTGAATCAGGGGCATTCCCACCACCAATGTTGTCCTCCCTCCACCCCTGTTCCCAGCATGCATCCCATATCGCCCCTCCTTTGCCCCCCCCCCCCCCCCCCCCCGGGCTGCTTCCAAATCAGATACTTTGGGTAGGCTTTCAAAAGTAGCGATTTACTTTTCAGAAAACAGTTGATTTTGATAGCCATGGTTTTCTAATGAGCTGCTGGTTACAGCTGAACGGGAAATAACACAGACACATGCATATCCACTCATGCTGCGCTTATGTTTGACTGGGTCCTCCTAAGTGCTGCTCAAGTGACCCTCATGGCAATTCCTAGTCAAAAAGGCTATTCTGACTAGGGCTAGTACTGCTTGGGTCCTGTGGTTCTGCTGAAGGTGATGTGGCATGTGGTATCAGACACCACAGAAACTAAATTAGTATTGGATATATCCTTTACCATCTCCCAGGTTCAAGTTTAGGTGATGAAAAGCTGAACTGAACCATGAAGTAAAAAACGAGGTAGTTAAACTATATAAAATGGTAATTGTTAATGAGGAAAGAGCAAGTCTGGGGGACATGAGTAGAAACCTGATACACCTAAGTATACTTTGTCTCAGATTTAAATTTGAACTCGTTTCACCAGTATACATTTTAAAATATTATAAAAAAATGAACTGACATATTGAATAAAATCATTTTTCTTAGTCATTTGAAAACACAAGCTTGCTTTTATTTTATTAAACCAACTCAATAGAACAAAAAAAGGATAGTGAAAGGACATCTTAAAAAATGCTCAGCAATCATTTGTTAGGAATAATATTGATCTTACTATTTTCAGTCTACAGTAATATTACTACCACTAGAGGAGAAAGGAAATCAGGAATTATGTTAATGACATTAGGAAGTTAAAATTTCATTAAAAGAAGAAAGAGATTCAAGTATAAAATAAAATGGTTCATGTTAAAACAGTGTAATTTTAAATTTAGACAGGGAGTAAGAATATGAGATAAGTCTCCTTGAAAAACTTTGTTAGTGCTGCCTACTAAAAGGTTTAGAAACAAATGGCCAATCCACTAATGTAATGTACACCCAGAACATAGCTGTGACCTTCAAACATCATTTCCCAATAAAAAGAACCAGGTTCCCTGAGAAATAATTAAATTCAGGTCTGGATCAGGAGATATACTGAACAAGTCTAAGCATCACTTCAACCCCAGAAGTCTTGATGAAGAGATATATCGGGCAATTCTAAGCATCACATCAAACCCAGAAGTCAGGAATTTATCCACTCCAGTAATGCCTGAAGGGTTAATCAATTTGAAAATGTTACCACTCACCAAAGAATGGACAATTTGGGCATCAGTCAGTGTAATAATATTAATGGATTAAAGAAGATTATATAGTCTAAGAAACTTTTCAATACATAATGACAAGTAAATGAGAGAGAAAGGAGAGATAGTATAGCTAGTAACAAGCTTTCCTTACAAGTGCCAGATGCTATTTTAATCCTCTGTATATTGCAGAAGGTCCTCTGCTCCCTGCCCCCAGGAAGGACACCTGAATATAGAACCAGAAGTAACCCCTGAATATTACTGAATATGTGGCTCACAAACAAAGGCATCAACAAAGCTTCACTGGTCACCTCTAGAATTGCTAGGAATTCATCTCAAATATTTTGAAAACCTAAAGAAAAAAAGAGCTGAACATCCAATTTCTTCTTTCTATTGATATATATCATAGTAATCAAATAATAGATGACTTAGTTTTGCTTTATATAGTGAAAAGGGAAATCAGCCCCCCCCCCACCAAAATGAAAGGTCCGGAAGTCCTAATTTTAGCTGCCCGGCGCAAAGAAATGAAGAGGCTTATGAGTTCCAGCAGATGCCTTAAAAAGTGCTTTTAATACTGACCATTATGAATGGTCAGGGTCTATGAATTCCCACCAGAACCAAAGACCTCGTGGGTCCCTCGTTACCCCCTTATATAGGATGGGAAGTGGGAGGGGAAGAAGAGTCCTTGAGGGCTGGACTTCCGCTACAATAACACCAATGATTCGTGAGGTAGGGGTAGAGGTGGGGCCGAGGCAGTGACGACTTCCTTAAGGGTGGGGCCAAAGCCGTGACAACTTCCCTAAAGGGCGGGGCACCCACCAAGGTTGGTGGGGGGGGGGGCTGATTTCCCTTTTCAATCCCCACTTCTTGTACTGGAGGCTTCTAATCCTAGAAGCCAATGTGATTTTGGGGCCTTTACTTTTTGATATTACTGGTTATAATTATTTGCATGAGCTAACCCTGCATGGGCCAATGGCTACCAGAAGTAAAAAGGCTTAGGAGGGGCCCCAGTAGGGGTATTAGATAGGGGAGAATTTCATTTCATAAAGATCATAAGGGACCATTTAATAGCTTTTTATCTTGGCCAGCTACTTTTGAGCACTAATGCTGGGATGTATAAGCCAAATTTTTACCACACATTTATACCCGTTCCGGAGGTAAATACCCTGGGCTAGAGGGAGCAGGCAGGACTTCTGAGCACTGAGTACCTCCTACCTGACCCAGGTTTACAGAGTTGGTGCTGTTATGAATAGCAAACAGAAGATTTGAAGCTAAACGGGATTACCTTTTGACATAAGTACAGCTAGAACAAGCAAAGGTTAGATTACCTAGTTAGACAGGGACAGCCAGAGGCCAATTCCCCCCCCCCCTCCAAGAGGGAGGCAAAAGCTGAGGTTTTACTTTACACACCCATTTCGGCTCCCCCAAACACACACATGGGAAGTAGAGGACCGGAGGTAAGCAGTTCGAGCCCTTCCTTAGCAAGTGCCAGGGAGAGCATTTTTAGAGTTAGTGAGTGCATTAGGGCTGAAGTGTGCCCGCCGGACCCGTATCTTGAGAGGATTCTCAGTGTGCTTCACTTTTCAGGTTTTAGATGGAAGGCGTGAACCCAGGAAGCATGCAGTTCACCTTGACAGCAGTTCTTCTCACATAGGCTGTGAATTCCACAACGAAAATAAGGAGGTTTCTGCTTTCTTTTCTTCATTTCTGCAACTTAAACAGCTGTTGGGGTAGAGAGCCCTAAACTTCAGTTGCCTTTCCTGCACTGGGTTAGACAGAGATGAAGAAATTTTATTTTTATTAATGACTGTTTTACTTTTTAACATTACCAAGAGAAGCATAATTTTTGCTACCTGCTTTAACCTCTGGGATAGATAGGCATAATGTTATTCTTAGTAGTTAACTTGGCTTATTAATTTCTGCGGCCTTTATTTTCCCCTTATAGTTTTTTTTTTTTTTTTGATGACCATTTTGCTTTAGAGATTTCATTACCCTAGAAGTTATTAGAGGGAACGTGGTCGAAGATCAATCTTCTGTAGCTACTTCAGGCTGACAGGGGACTGCAGTTTCAATCTCTAGATAGGGTGAAATCTCATATTTCCCTAAAGGAGCAGTTAACTGGTTTACTTTTACAGTTTTAACACCTGAAAAGGATTAGATTAATTATACAGGGGAATATTACTTAACCCACTCAGGCCTTGGAGCAGTAAATAGCACAACTTGAATGGCATAGCTGTTCTTATTGTCTGTAATGATAGCACAAATTAATTAACAGAAAACAAAGCATTATAGCATCATGAATAAACACAGTTTTGAGTTACTTTAGTTAGACTAACAGTAAGAGCATTTTTACATAAGTTACTTCAAAGAAGTGGGTTTTAAGTTAGGCCCACTAGAATTTTAATTAGCTACCAAAAATGGTTTTTCTCTCCACCTTTACCTTGTACCTTACCCGGTATTTGAATAACTTGGCTTTTTTCTTTGCACATATACAGCACTGTTGGAGAAATCTCCATCTGGGGCACCCCCATTACTTACAGAGCTTTTTTGAGGATAGGTTGTGGACACTGCAGGTTTTTCACAGTCACTCAGGTTTGGCTGATGAGTTGGTCGGTTCAGCATGAGGTTCTTCTGGCTGGGCATCTCACCCTCTGCAGGAATTTTTAGAGGTGACTTGTCTGTTCCACTCCTCTCCAGGTTTGGAAGAGACTGACCTCGAATTCTCTTCTGAGCTTGAGGGAGAGAGCAGGGCCCACAGGCTGTGATAATCTTCTAGGAAAATCTTCAATTTCCTTACTCAGGCCATTTATTTCAGTTTCTCGCCGGTGCCTGCTTGTCACACCGCCTCAACTCCAATTATTCCTCTGAAAGAGGGCTTTGGGGTTCCCTTACTAATTTTTTTGATTTTCTGTTTGCATGAGGACTACTCCCCATGCAGAGAGAAAAGCCATTTGCTTGTATTTTGTGCAAAGCAACGTGATGCCATGACATAAATGGTACTAAAAGGTTCTGGGAGAAGAGAAAAAGCAAATATTACTTAAATTACTTAGATAATTCTAGAATTTTTTTCTGCAACAAAATATTTTACACATTTTTAAATAAAACCATGACCAATTTTATAAAACCTCCTGTGATACAAATATTAATGTTCTTGGTAACATATAATGAAAAATTGCAAAATAATATTTTAATTATGCTTAATTTTAAATATAGAAATTTACTTAGTTTTCTAAACAGAAAACACCAGGAATTTACGTTACACAAATTAATGTTGAAAACCAGAAAGAATGAATACTTACTACTTTTGGTAGAACATGCTTAAAAACATTTACATTTTTTTTTAACCTAGAGACATATTAATAATTATTTAGATTGATTATACACATTTTTATTACACATTTTTAATTTCTTTTACACCACTTTCCTTTTTGCATGCAAGGCAAACGCCCTACCATTCGGCTCCTCTTTTTCCTCCCTTTTTTTTTTTTTTTTTTTTTTTTTTTAAGCTTTGCCACTTATTCTTTTGTAGTGGTTCCGCTGCTAAAAATTTTCACGTGCACCGAAAAACAAACAAAAATAACAACAGTAATTTGCAACATTTTCTTATTAATTTTTTTAAGAAACCTTTAAGTTAGAAATTTAAATGCTTAAAAAAAATTTTTTTTTTGACTTCCAAACCATTTGCTAGATTCTTCTTTGATATGTAAATGACCTACACTCCCCAGCCAGGTGAGGCTGGGAAGACAATAGTTTGCCCTGGGGCATGGTGAATTTCTTTACCACGTGGTGAGTTTAAAAAGCATTTTTTTTTTTTTCTTTCGGCTAGAAAAAAACGGCCAGTTGCTCTTTTTGGCCTGAACGCATGGCAGGATAGTTTGGGGAATTGCAAAGTTCAGAAATTCTCCAGGAAAATTTATTCCCGATGGCCATTTGAGAAATCTGAGATTTGCAATTTCCAACACCCCCCGCCAAGTCCCTAGCGTGGACCTTGCATGCGCCAGCTTCCTGGTTGGGTGGGGAGCGGGTTAGGCGGGTTTTGGGCGACGACTGACGGGCGAGGGAGACGCGGGCTCACCAGCGGTCGGCCCCTTTCCCCAGGGGTCGGCCCTTGAGAGGGGGTCGGGCTTGCGTCCCGTGGTCAGACCAAAAAAAAAAAACATAGAACACACAGACAAGAAACAGACAGACAAACAGACAGCGTGGCGCCACAAATAACCAAGCAAAATGCGTTCAAGTAATCTCTGCATTCCACAATAAATCCTAGACAGACAACTATGCCAATGACCAAGTTCTTGAGCTCCAAAAATCACAGACAGACAACCTCTTCAGCAGCTCGGAACGTCTTCCAGCTGCTCTTACTAAACCCCTGGGGTACCACCAGGGTCGTGACCTAAGCAGCCAAAGTTCGTCAACCTCTTGCCCATCTGGTATACGCATCAGATGGGGAACCACACACACCTGGAAACGCATCAGGTGGAAGATTCCTTAGTCACCCGGGGGGACTTTAACCCCCCTATGAAACAAAGTCTGCTTCTACTCGGTTTCCACATCGAGCAAAGAGCTCATAACATTTGCCAAACCACCACAAAGCTAGCTTCCCACTGGACACAGAATACAACATAATCTCAGACTAAGACAGACACGAAGCAAAGCGTGCTCACACACACACATACACACATCAGAACTCACCAGACACCTTTTCATAGCTTTGTGCCGGGCAGAATGAGTGAGGACTCCTGGTGGCTCGCCAAAATGAAAGGTCCGGAAGTCCTAATTTTAGCTGCCCGGCGCAAAGAAATGAAGAGGCTTATGAGTTCCAGCAGATGCCTTAAAAAGTGCTTTTAATACTGACCATTATGAATGGTCAGGGTCTATGAATTCCCACCAGAACCAAAGACCTCGTGGGTCCCTCGTTACCCCCTTATATAGGATGGGAAGTGGGAGGGGAAGAAGAGTCCTTGAGGGCTGGACTTCCGCTACAATAACACCAATGATTCGTGAGGTAGGGGTAGAGGTGGGGCCGAGGCAGTGACGACTTCCTTAAGGGTGGGGCCAAAGCCGTGACAACTTCCCTAAAGGGCGGGGCACCCACCAAGGTTGGTGGGGGGGGGGGGCTGATTTCCCTTTTCAATAGTATTTTGGCTCATAAAGATAAAATTACTTTTGGAACAAAGGAAAGCAGGTGTCACTTGAGAAAATGGCTTGTACTCTGTGAGATTTTCATAAAAAAAGAATTCAGAACAAATTAATGATTTATATAATTAAAATAATACATTAATAGAGTACTCAATATATTAAGAAATGCAAAAGTGTTCTGTATATATGGTAACTTCATTTGTTTAAGGAAAAGTTCATATGATAAAGTGTCAGAGGTTCATTTCCTATTCATCACATATCCTTCTCGATGTCCTATCATTATGCTTGAGAACAGAGTTGATACTCAGAAAATTATTATTCAATAACTGCTCTGACTTTTTTCCTAGACTACTGCAGCTCAAAGTTATTAAATAAATATAGATTAAGTTTTGATAATTAATCAGAAGCTTACCTGTTCATTTGAATTCATTTTAAAAATGTATGTAATACATAAAATCATTTGTTAAAATAGATTATTTAAGATGGAGCTAGAAATAATATTTTAATAGATAATATCAAAACATCTGGATATCACCTCAAATTAATAAAATACATTTCCTTAAGAGAAGATAACTTAATTCTGTTTGAAATGTCCCAAAAAATCATATTTAAACAAAGATTTAGTGTAAACACTGGTGACATCTAGGTACAACCTTAAAAAATTAATAAGACTCAATGAATAGGAAATCATATTTGTGGTATTAATTAAAAGTTGTTTTCAGTGTTTTTAGTTCTTTGGTCTTACAACCTGCTTTGCTTTATTACACATAATAACCATATTAAATTTTAACAAGAATAATGTGGGCAACACCCACTATAAAATCTATTTTTATATATCCTAGTAAAAAATCAATGTTAAACAAATTTCATTCTGTAGACTACAGAACAGAATGACCTTTGGGGGGTGTGTGGGAATCATTTTATAGTTAAATACACTTGGGAGATACTATGTACTACATATTGTCTTAAAATGTGTAGTGCAATTACATAGTAATAGCACTGAGAATCTGCTAGTTGCATTTCTAAGAGTCAGAATAAAATAATAACCATAAAGCAATGGATCGCTTTGTAAAGCCTATTTCTACAAACATTTTGGGAGTATCCTGAAGAATGAACACTGATAATACTGGCCTATATCATTTTTAAAGCCATTACCCTTTTTATTTTTTAATATTTATTGGGGCCCTTGTGTTTGTTTTTAGGGACTACAGCCAGGAGTTCTCAGAGCTTATTCCTTCCTCTGTGCTCAGTGATGAAGCTTGGTGAAGCTTGGGAGAACATATTTGGGGTCAGGACTTGGGCTCATGTAAATGTTATACAAGGCAAGAGTGCCTACTATACTATCACTCCATTCCAAGATACCATATTTTTGTTTGTTGGTTGGTTTGTTTTTGGGCCACACCCAGTAATGCTCAAGGATTACTCCTGGCTATGTGCTCAGAAATCGCCCCTGGTTTGGAGAACCATATGAGATGCCAGGGGAGCAAACCTTGGTCCGTCCTGTTAGCACTTGCAAGACAGACTCCTTACCACTAGTGCCACCTCTCTGGCCCAATACCATGTTTTTTTTTAAATAATAATGTTAATGATAGTTTTGTGCATACAATTTACTGACACTATACCCACCATTTATAGCAATGCACCACCCAGATATATCATTGTAGTGTATCTCATGTGAATTGTATCTGAAGTCATCTGTAGATTACACAATTTTTATCAACATTCTAATGACTTCTTTTGGACAGCTATTGAAAAAGGACCCTAAATTGATATGGCACCATAGAGGACAGCAGGGAAAGCAAACAGAAGAAAGAAAAAAGCAGAATGAATTCACTCTCTGTTTCTAAACTCTAAAGAAACCTATAATAAAGAAAACAATATGGCAGCAGTATCAAAATCAATGGATAGGGGGCCGGAGAGATAGCATGGAGGTAAGACATTTGCCTTTCATGCAGAAGGTCATTGATTCAAATCCCAGCATCCCATATGGTTCCCTGTGCCTGCCAGGAGCGATTTCTGAGCATGGAGCCAGGAGTAACCCCTGAGCGCTGCCAGGTGTGACCCAGAAACCAAATGAATAAATAAATAAATAAATGAATGAATGAATAAATAAATAAATAAATAGAAATGGGATATTTACATGTAAAAAATGTAGTTGAACCTTATCATCTGCCTCTCACAAAATTAACTTGAAATGAATTTATGACTTACGTAACTAGACCTATGGGAGAACATAGGGCAATACTCCTAGACATTGATTTTAGCACTGATTTATGATGATACCAGAAATAGCAACAAAAGCAAAAGTAAAGAAGTAGAAAAATTTTAAACTAAATAGTTCTGTGTAGAAACAGATGATAGTATAGCAGGAGGATACTTTGTCTTCCATATGGCCAACCTGGGTTCATTCCCAGCATTCCACATGGTTTCCTGAGCTCACTAGGAGTGATCTCTGAGTGAAGAGTCAGGAGTAAGCCCTGAGCACCTTTAAGTATGGCCCCCAAATTAAACAAATAAATAGACTTTGTGTGGTAAAAGAAATAATTGAAGGGCTGGAGAGATAGCACAGTGGTAGGGTGTTTGCCTTGCACACAGCCAACTCAGGACTGATGGTGGTTCAAATCCCGTTATCCCATATGATCCCACAAGCCTTCCAGAATGATTTCTGAGTGTAGGGCCAGGAGCAACCCCTGAGCACCGCCTGATGTGACCCAAGGGGGGGAAAAAAAAAGAAATAATTGATCATGTATAAAGGCAAACAATGGAATGTGAAAGTATTTGTAAAAATGGGTATGCGACAGGGAGCTAATGTACAAAATCTATAAAGAACTCATATATTTCAACAGTCAAGCTCCCGTCAAAATGAAGTAGATAAAACAGAGGCAAATGTCTTAAAGAAATGTTTTTCCAGAGAATAGTCAAATAGCCCAGAGATGTATGAAAATATTCTCAGTATCATTAAGTATTAGCATAATACAAATCCAAGCCACACAAATTCTCATGTCACAAGAGATAGAATGGGCATTTTTATTTTTATTTATTTATTTTTTGTTTTTTGGCCACACCCAGTGATGCTCAGGGGTTAATCCTGGCTATGCGCTCAGAAATCGCTCCTGGCTTGGGGGACCATATGGGACGCCTGGGGATAGAACAGCATTCTTTCCTAGGCTAACCCTGGCACTTTATCCCTTGCACCACTGCTTCGGCCCCTAGAATGGGCATTTTTAAAATAAACACTAGTGATGATAGCTACTACATAGCTAGTATGCCATTTGGAAATGTCACAATGAAAATTGTGACTCACTATGATTCATTGTGATTTCACAATAAAAATTGTCACAGTGAGGGCCCGGAGAGATAGCACAGTGGCGTTTGCCTTGCAAGCAGCCCATCCAGGACCAAAGGTGGTTGGTTCAAATACCGGTTTCCCATATGGTCCCCTGTGCCTGCCAGGAGCTATTTCTGAGCAGACAGCCAGGAGTAACCCCTGAGCATCACCGGATGTGGCCCAAAAACCAAAAAAAAAAAAATTGTCACAATGAAAATCACCCAAAAATTAAAAAGTAGGTAGATCATAGAATCCCAAAATGCCACTCCTGGTTGTTTGTTCTAAAAAAAAACCAAAATAACTAAAAACAACTGTCTCAAAGAAATGTGTGTATTGCTGTATACACTACAGTGTTATATATTCTAGCTAAACAATATAGAACTAACCTACATATACAGCTATAAATATCAGTAGAGTATTAATAAAGCATTTAATGGAAAGAATCCTTCCATTCATAACCACATGAATGGACCCTGAAGACAATATGTTGAATGAAAAATTAGATATTATAAATATTACAGAATTTTGCATGAATGTGATATCTTGACAACTAGTGAACTCAAAAAGTAGGTAAGACAGAGATTGTATATATATAACAGTATATTCTGTTGTGCCTCTTAAACTTAAAAATGTCTTCCATTATATTCCAATAAATCTGAAGAAAAGGAAATAATAGCATTATGCTTCACTTATTTACCCTCACTTATTTACCCTTAGTTACCATCTCATGAAATTAAATCACACATAATCACAATGCCACCAAGGATTACATTAGAATCCAAAGAGTAGAAAGCAATGGCTTCTGAAGAGACAGCAACTTGAATTATCTCTGCAGACTCTTCAAAGGAAAGGAAAGGGGGAGAATGAAGAGTAACAAAGACAGGAAGGCTGGGTTCTTGCTGATTTTGTCACGTTGATAGGATGACTGGGTTCTATAGTCTCGTAAAATAAAGAATGCTCTTTTCTATCTATGACTGTTCCCACTAAAGATGGACTGTCTGGTGTCAAATTGCAGGTGCTAGCTTCCTCTAAGATGTTATTAGTAAATTAATCATCTCTGAATCATCCCTGCATGTAAGCTTTTGGTGAGATGGGGAAAAGGGGAATCTGTTAGTTAAAAATTCTGCTACTTTCCAAAATTATTCTCACTAAAAATGGCACATATTTTCAGAGAGATTTTTGTCATTTCTTTTTTCTTTTTTTTCTTTTTCCCCTCCCCCCAATTTTTGTAATTTCTAGTTATTATTTTAATTTGTGATTTGTCTTAGAAAGGTACCATTATTTTAAAAAATAAACTAATGTTATCCTTTTGAGCAAATGTTTTTCTGTCCTAGGGATAGATACTCAAAAGGGAAATTTTCAGGTTATAGATAAGGTCAATTCTGAGTTTACCGAGAATGCTTTCCATACTGTTTTCTGTAGTTGATTAGTTGGACTAGACAACATTCTCACCAGCGATGTATGAGTTTTTGTCACTACTTTCCTGTTAATATAAATTTCCCCCCAATAATTTGATATATTCTATCCTCATTGATGTAAGACAATATTTAATTGTTGTCTTGTTTTGGATTTCTCTGCCAAATTATGATCAGCATTTTTCATGTGCATGTTGGCTATCCATTGTTCTTACTCAGGAAAATGTTGGTCTATTTCCTTTATCCAATTTTAATGGGCATAAACCTGAATATCAATGCTTTATTTTTGGTGTGTTCATTGCAGCTCTCAGAATAACATATTTGAATCAACTGAAATGTCCGACAACAGAAGAGTGTGTCATGAAATGCAGTAAACATACACAATGGAATATGGCACAGCTGTAAATAATAATAAATTCATAAAGTTGATTGTAACATGGAACTGTAAGATATGTTAACTGAAGCCAGAAGGAGAAAGAAAAGTACAGGATGATCTCACTTATATGAGGTATTTAGAAAAATTGGATGAGGGAATGCAATGGTTTGAAGGGGGATAGTGCCTAAGCCCCACTTGCTTCAAAGTATATAGAGGAAGAGAAAAGAAATATAGTGGAGGGGAGGGGAAGAAGAGACAGATGAGAAGTAATGAGGGGTCAAGGGGGATTCATGTACATAATGGTGTTAAGGAATAATAGAGATAAATAGTCAAATAGCAGAGTCAAGAAAACAGAAATGAGACCTAAACTTGAACAACTAAACTTAAAAGTTGCCCATCAAAATGTCAGGCTGGGGCTAGTGATTATGCATGGAACCTGGGAACACTGGGGCAGGGAGGTTGACACTGGTGATGGGATTGGACTGAAACACTGTGTGTCTGAAACTCATCTCTGAATGACTTTGTAAATCATAGTGCTTTAATAAAAATTTTTTAATAAAAAATAAGCTAAGATCTCTTTGTAACATATGAGTGCAATAATTTCATAATTTCATGATACTTATCTTGTTTCCCAAGAGGGCAACATAAAACAATTAAATATGGGGTTAGAGACTAATGGAAGTTTAGTTTCTGCACAAGGAATTAGAATTCAGAAACGCTGGGGTGCTCCTCTCTTTGACCTCACTTGTAATGAAATGATGGGAGACTTGGGAATAAGAAAGAGGAATGAGGTATTTCTTTCTTTTGCCTTATTAATGCAAAATATAGATCATTTGATTTGAGTACATCTTAATCATTGCACCTGAACAAAGTTAATGAGTGCTGTCATCATCCAGGTAGGAATCCCCAGTTTCCAGGCATTGGATTTTACTCACTCCTGTGATAGCCCCTAGCTCCTGGGAGGCAGACAATACTCTCCCTCAGCAGGAAGGGCACCTGCTTTACCTTGTACAGAAACAGTGAATTTAGGCATTTAAAGTATGACTTAGGTAACAATAGGTACAAGCATATTAGAGCTCTTTTGATGAACAGAATTACTGGACTTTCACCACCATCAAAGAGTACAAGATTCTCTACTTCTATCTTGTCTCTTTTAGTCCCTTTCTTCTTGTCCTTTTCATGCCCTCTCTTCTAAGTCATAGGTAATGTCAGTCTTGTAATCAAAGGCAAGTGTTTGTCCTCATTAAGCATTGTCTCTTCCCTTGTTTGTGTCTCTGTATGCCACAGATAAGTCAGATTCTGAATTTAATGGGAACAAGAATTTAATAAAGAGAACACTTCATTAAGATAGATAGGGTTCCTTGAACTTTGTTCATCTAGAAATTACCAGATAGAGAAGTCATAAACGAATTCGTTGGCTTTATTGTCGATTTTTCTGTTGGGACAAGGAGATTGGAATGACTTGCAAGATTTCCAATCAGATTTCTATTCATGCTTTTGTACTTGTGGCATGTTGAACAGACAATTTCACAGAATCACCTATATAATATGCTAGTAATTAGGTTATCATGTTAATTCATAGTTGCTTCGGTTATTGGTAATTTTTTTTTTTGCAATCGAATAATATTTTTATTTAAATACCATGATTACAAACGTGATTGTAGTTGGGTTTTAGTCATAAAAAGAACACCCTCCTTCACCAGTGCAAGATTCCCATTACCAATGTCCCCATTGGTAATGTTTCTAATGTGATTAAAATACTTGGTCTTGGGGCCAGAGCAATAGCACAGCTGTAGGGCATTTGCATTGCACCCAGTCAATCCAGGTTGGACTATAATTTGATCCCCGGCGCCTCATATGATGCTCCAAGCCAGGAGTGATTTCTGAGCACATATCCAGGGGTAACCCCTAAGCATCACCAGGTATGGCCCAAAAACCAAAAACAAAATAAAATAAAAAAAGTACTTGATCTTGCTTCATCCCCTTTCCTGGATTTCATCTCTCTGTGTTTGGAAAATAGTAATTGTAATTGTAAATGGCATATTGATGCCAGATAGTCCTGGAACAACAGCAATGATCAAATTGCTCCCCATTTATAGAACTGGAAAGGAACACTATTTGTGTTAATAATTTGGACAAATTGAATTTGAAGCTCTGTCTAGAGCTAATCTGAGTAATCTGATGGTTTCTCCTTTGTTGGTTTTGAAGTTTTGCTTCCTGGAGCTCATAATTGGACACTACAGAAAGCAGTCCTCATCTTTTCTGAATTCCTAGTTTGTAACTCACTCATCAGATTATACTCATGGTGTTTTAGTGTTTATTGTTAGACATCCACCAACAGAGTGAACTTGGAGATACCTAATAACATTCCCAGTTTTAGTCTGACCAGATTAGCTTCTGTCTTCTTATACCGTGTCTCACACTGTTTTTGGATTTCTGATTTTCAGTATGCGTTTTTGGTTTTTGAAATGCATTGTTTGGTAATTTAGCTTGTATTTTTACTGTTTAAAAATTCAGACCCATGCAGAATGCTGAAGTGAGGTCTAGTGCTGCTAAGTACCAGATGGAGATACTATATTTTGTTGAAAAAATATGTGTGTAACATTCATGTTATTCGGGCATGCTCTCTAGTGCAATTGCTGCAAATTTCATGCTAATGAGTCAATGGCATATGTCCATTAGGGTGTCTTTAAAAAGAAACATACATAAAACCAGGATATATATTCATGAATACGTTAATACTTCTCTGCCCTTATTCTTAGAAATTTTCTTTATTGCATTTGTTAATGTTATAAGTCATAAAATATCATGAGCTGTATCATAGGTATCTCATCTCAATCTCTGTCATCTAGAATAGAATCCTCTGGAAGTTAATAATATTTTAATATGATATTTAAATGCCATGATTAACAAACATGATTGTAGTTGGGTTTCAGTTATAAAAAGAACACCCCCCCTTCACCAGTGCAACATTCCCACTACCAATGCCCATCTCCCTCCTGTACTCGAGAGAGGCATTCTACTTCTCTCACTCATTAATAGTGTCATGGTAGTTGTTAGTGTCATTATTTCTCTAACTGCATTCATCACTCTGTGGTGAGCTTCATATCATGAGCCAGTCTTTCTGGTCCTTATCTCTGGGCATTATTACAATAATGTCTTTTATTTTTCTTAAAACCCATAGATGAGTGAGACTATTCTGCGTCTCTCTCCTTCTGACTAATTTCATTCAGCACAATAGATTCAATGTACATCCAAGTATAGGAAAATTTCATGATTTCATCTCCCCTGATAGCTGCATAATATTCCATTGTGTATATGTACCACAGTTTCTTTAGCCATTCATCTGTTGAAGGGCATCTTTGTTGTTTCCAGAGTCTGGCTATTGTAAATAGTACTTCAATGAATATAGGTGTGAGGAAGGAATTTCTGAATTGTATTTTTGTGTTCCTAAGGTATATAATTAGGAGTGGTATAGGTGAATCATGTGGGAGCTCATGTGGGAGCTGGACTAGATGGCATTCCCACCAGCAGTGAATGAGAGTTCCTTTCTCCCCACATCCCCGCCAGCACTCATAGTTCTTGTTCTTTGTGATGTGTGCCAGTCTCTGTGGCATGAGATTGTACCTCATTGTTGTTTTGATTTGCATCTCCCTGATGATTAGTGATGTGAAGCATTTTTTCCTGTGCTTTTTGGCCTTTTATATTTCTTCTTTGAGAAATTGTTCATTTTTTGATGGGGTTACATGTTTTTTTTTGTTAGGTTCTGTCAGTATCTTGAATATTTTTTATATTAGCCCCTTATCTAATGGGTATTGAGTCGATAGTTTCTCCCATTCTGTGGGTGACTTTTCTATCCTAATCACTATTTCCTTTGAGGTGCAGAAGTTTCTCAGCTTAATATATTCCCATCTGTTTATTTCTGCTTCTACTTCTACCTTATGGTTTTGGATTTCATATCAAGGTCTTTATTTCATTTGGATTTGACCTTTGTGCATGGTGTTATATGGAGATCTGAGTTCACTTATTTTGCAAGTAGCTGAGCATTTGTGCCAACACCACTTGTTGAAGAAGCTATCCTTGCTCCATTTTGCATTTCTTGCCCCTTTATCAAAAATTAATTGATTGTATGTCTGGCAAAATTAATAATCTTAATGAAGTTAAAAACAAATCTCCAGTGCCTCAATTTTATCTGGAGTATAGCAGGGATTACATACTTGATTGAGAAATACACTGAACCATGTTGAAAAAAATATTTAAACACTATATAGTATTTAGATAAATAAAAATATAAAAACATAAATGTAGGAGCCAGAGCACAGTGTTAGGATGTTTGCCTTGCACGTGACTGACCCAGGACAGACTGGTTTCAATCCCGGGTATCCCATATAGTCTATTGAACCTGCCAATAGCGATTCCTGAGCGCAGAGCAAGGAGTAATTTCTGAGTACCTTCAGGTGTGGCCCAAAAACCAAAAAAAGAAAAGTAAAATATTCCCCAAACATATTTCCTTCAGCACAGTTTTATTTATCTGTTTCTCTTTAACATACTCATTTTTTTTACTTCTATGTAGACAGTGCTTTAATAGATTTTATTTACTTCAATAGAAAATATTCAAATTACAATGTTAGAAGGTCTTTTAAGTTGGAATCTCCCCATGTTTAGCCTTATCTACTAATGTTTAAAGTGTATCTATTTACACACATACATATGTTGGGGAAATATAAAATGCTATAGTGTTAATATATATAATGCTAATAATCTCTTATAATGGCAGATGGACCTGGACATGCTCACTGAACATGCCCTTGAAATTGGGTCTGGACTTTCCCCCCTTTTCCCTGACATACTACTTGTACATGCCACCCTGTAATGGACAATGATCTGGTGGTTATGTAAGAAAAAATTTTGACAGTTATTGGGAGCAGGGTAAATACTGGAACCTGGGCCCAAGATAAAGGATCTTCAAGATGCTGCTCTCTCTGCCTCTATCTCTCACTCTCTCTCTCTTTCTCTTGAATCCAGGCCTCTGCACTTTGGCCCTGGAGCTACAGGCCTCCTATCTCCTTCTCCTCCATCCTCCTCCTTCCTATTCTCCAGTCTGTGAGAGCTCTGTCTCTCTCTCTCTATCTCTCTCTTCCCCCCTCTCTCGTAGCAGACTTCAGAAGATGTGTAGAAATAAATGACAATGATGCTTCCACCCCTCTCTTTCTGGCCCAAGTGAGGTTCTGGGTTACTACAGTATAGGTCTAGCTTGATGTTGCCACCTACAAAAACAAACATATATCTTTAAGAACCTTTACGGTTCATCTACAGATAAATGTCAGCTAAAGAACTTTTCACAAACTTAGTGCTCATCTCAGCAATGGCACTGAAGAGTCTATGCTTGAGAGGTCTAGTCAAAGTTCAGAAGAATAATCCTGACCTGAATTAGATTATTAAAGATATTAGATTGTAAATAATATTGGTAAAAAAATAAAAAGTTCTATTTGGGGCCAGAGAGAGAGCATGGAGGTAAGGCATTTGCCTTGCATGCAGAAGGTTGATGTTTCAAATTCCGGCATCCCATATGGTCCCCTGAGCCTGCCAGGAGTGATTTCTGAGCATAGAGCCAGGAGTAACCCCTGAGCTTGCCAGGTGTGAACCCCCCCCCAAAATACTAAACAAAAAAAATAATAAAGTAAAAAGTTCCTATCATAAAAATAAAAGAAACCAAACTCAAAACTATTTTTTTTCAGGGGAGAGCGCGAACGCAGTCCCCCACTACCACAAATTATGCAGTTGAGTTTCTCACATTTGGGGAAATTGCAGGGGTCAGCACACCCGGTGTGCAATGGAGAGCCTCGCCCTGGGGAAACAACCTTTGTGATCATGGTGTCTCCCCTGCCAGGTAAGTATAAAAAAACTCAAAACTATTAAACTACATCACACACACAAACTTGCTTGGTGTCCCATTTTTGCAATATAATTTATTCAAAAAGTTCTTTCTAATTATTCCTGGTAGACACTTGGAAAGTATATGTGAACTTCTCTAGGTACCAATTTTTCTTATCTGATACACGCAATACCATGTTATATATTGTCATCCCAAATTATAGCTGTAAGTTTCAGTATTATATAAAAGATGGAACCATTTAATTTTTATTAAACACAACTGTATCTTATCTGAACATATTTTTTAAATCATCTTATTTTACTTTTCCATTTAGCAATTTAAGTAGAAATAACTCATGTTATGATTAGACAAGAAAAATTAGGTAAAACAGACATGGGGTTATTCCATGATATGTATTACTTTGTTGGATTCTTGACCTCAAATTTCAGGAATAGTTTAACAATTTATAAGTATGAATGTTACTCACTCTACTATGCTTCCTGAACTGAGAAGAAAGGCAAAATTTCACATAGTATGTTGGGAATTAAAAGTAAATCTAAAGATTTCAATAGAAACTTATAGTGATAATGAAATATTGTCATAGACAAAAAGACTCAGAACTAGTATTTGCCTTCTGCTGTATTCCATAAGTTACATAAAACTTAACCTTTAATGATCCTTCTATAACTCTAATATCAGACTTAATAAAATCTAAGACATAAGGACAGTGACAGAGGGTCATGGCTTTTTGGTGGTGATGGTACACTAATTTCATACATACCAGGAACTTTAAGATATTATAACCATATTGCCTAGCTGATATCACAATTCTTTGCTAACTAAAATCTGTGAGATAATAAAATAGTTCAGGAACATTTTGAATTTACATTTAAATAAAATTTAGCCTGGTAAGTATGAAAGTTATGAATAAAGGTTTAGAGATACAGAATCCATAATTATTGAATGTTAATGAGGTTGCCAGACATAAATGTTTTGGTTACTTATACCTGTAATAAGGGGGAAATTGCTGCAAAATATTTTATGGACACCTCCTACACAAAAATTTTTAGACATTTAATCATGAACTTCTAAAACAAATCTATCCATTTGTATATCAAATAAAACTGACCCAAGGAGAGTGACTCTACCAAGGATTCTAGATTCAATAACCCAGTGTTTCATTTCTGCTCTCCATTTCAGACTAGTCTCCAAAGAGGGTGTTTTTCTGCTTGATTAAGAGGTGATATTTTTGTTTGTCTCTGAGATGCCAGAAACTTTTCAATCTAGAAAGAAAAATGGGCCTAGCAGAATATAATTCTTCAAACTTGTCACAACAGAAACTGCGGGGAGGCCCTGTGTTTTCAGATGGATTATACTGCATCTGGATTTTCTTCTTAAATCTCACCTCATGTAGTGGTTACTTCTCCCAGGGATTTTATTGGGGGTCAAGCAAAGCCTTGGGCTAGGAAGGCAGGAAATAGTAGAAACCCTATTCTTCACCCCTGAGTGCTTGTCCATTTGACTTCCAAGCACTTTACTCATCCATCTTCTGGGGGTATCTAATGATGCTGCCTCTAACCCACCACTACAATCACCTTCTCCTGTGGGAGATCCAGAAACAAAATCCATTGAACTTTATTTTATCTGGAAACTTCTAGAACAAGGGTACTGGCAACCTTCTGGGTGGCTAAGTAGATTAGGATTTGAATTCTGATCAGTAGTTAGATAATATGGGCACCCACTGAAGAAGAGCCAAGGAAGACAACACTGAGGGTCTCATGATGGAGAAAATCAAGTAGGAACCCAAAGGATGCTTTTCTTTCTCCTTTTTTTTATTACTCAGATCTCTGCTATGAAATTCCAGAACTTGGACCAAGAAATGGAGTTGTTTCCTGTTTTTCAGAGAGCAGTGTGATTGCCTAAAGCAGAATCATTCCGAGTTCATCCCCCTTTACATGTGATTAAAAAAATAATGTTTTGATATGTTACTACTTCAATATAGAAGATTGCTATCTCAAGGGAAAAATATCCAGACAGGAAAGCATATGGAATTTCATGAGTGAATATTCTACCCTAATCTAACTGCTGAACACTTGTGAGTCATGCTCTATTTACAAGATACATTAAAAAGCTGACTTATCTAGACCCTCTCCCCATTTTTACCTGAAATCTTAACTTCAATTCTTCAAAATGCATCCATATTTGGAGAGAGGATCATTACAAAACAATGAAATGAAGAGAATAGCAATACTAACATGGTTGGTATTTGTCTGAATTTGTGTGTGTGTGTGGTAGTGCTCATGATATCCTGATGGCTCTTGACCACTGACTTGTTCTGAGAATAAGTGCTTTTCGACCCTGCTCAGGGGAACTATGTAGTCTGGAAATATAAGTCGTGTCAGCTTCAAGCAAAGCATGACCTGTACTCTCTCTCCAGCCCCAGTGATTGGGCTTTTATAAGGAGAGGATATTTGGACCCCAATAAAGACAATGGGAAAATAATGGGAGAGGGGAGAGAAGATGGATCCTTCCCTCCCAGACCTGAAAAGAAATCAATTCAGCCAGTTTGATTTTGTGATATTGGACTCTCTACCTCCAGGCTGCATATATGTCTATGAGCTGGGGCACCAGTCCAGTCTGTAATAGTCTCTTATGGGAGCCCCAACAGATGAATCCAAAGATTTAAGTGGAAATTCAACTGAAAGAGTTCAGTTTGATATAAGTGAGAGATCTAGTGTCACTCTATTTTATGAATGGGTCTTTACTATATAACTCTCTGGTTGAGAAGAAATAACACAAGTACCTTTGGTCTTGGGTTACAAAATTAATTATGAAAAAGTGGGTGAATAGACAGGTAGACTAGAGTGACATAAAGCTAGTGATGGAGTTTCAAGGAAATGTCAATAATGGTGGATACAGTAACTCTATACATCAGTGTATCAGCACTATACTACATAAGCCTGCTATACAAACTGTACTATTTTTACAATAACATTTTTTAAGGAAAATGAAAAAAAAAAGTCAGGTCTTAAAGATGTTCATATCTAACAACACTCTTTTGGCTAATCAAGCAAAAGAAAGAGGGTGATATTACAGCACTATGTCATTTTTTTAGCAGTAAAATAAAAGACAGATCAAAGATCAGCAAGATGAAATTTAGATAAGGCCTGTCCTGCCAGGCAGAATTCCAAGCTTTCTCTTTGGAATGCTCTCCTGTATAAGCAATAGATGCCAATGAGAATCCAGGAAAGCTCATTCCAGACTTTATTATATTGGACTTTTCTCTATATGCACAATATTTGAATATGTTGATGATTCACTTATTCAGAGATAACCTCTTAGTTTTACTCTTTTAGTCATCACTGCAGACTGATTTTTGGTAATTCTTAAAATAAATGGAATTTTTTCAAGGCATATGAATTTAATGTATAACATTCTTCCATACACCCACCATATTGATGAGGACAACATTTTAGATCTGCTTTGTTTGGTTGGTAATTTTTTTAGGTGGAGGGTCTGGTAGTGCTTAGGGCTACTCCTGTCTCTGTACTCAGTTGTCACTTCTGGTGGTGGCTTTGGGGACCATACCCTATGCCAGAGTAAGCGGCACACAAGGCAAACACCTTAACCCTAGAACTATCTCTTTGACACAAGGCGCTTTTTTATTAAAAAGCCATCAATATGGGTCTGAGAGAGAGAGAGAGCACTTGAAGCACTGGTAAGAAGTTATGGCACTTGCCTTACATTAGGGCAACCGAAGTTGGATCTCTAGAACTACATATGATACACTAAACACTGCTACGAGTGATCTCTGAGCATAGAACCAGGAGTAAGCCACCAAACAAATATGTAAAATGCCATCATTAGGGACTGAAACGGTGATGCAAGCAGTAGGGCTAACCTAAGACAGACTGAGGTTGGATCCCCCAGACTCCCAAATGATCCCCCAAGCCAGGAGCAGTTTTTGACTGTATAGCCAAGAGTAGCCCCTGAGCGTCATTAAGTGTAATGTATGCTCAAAATACAGAGACAAACATAAAATCCAGGGGCTGGAGTGATAAAATAGCGTATAGGGCATTTGCCTTGCATGTGGTTAACCCAAATTCAGTCCCTGTTATCCCATATGAGCCTGCCAGGCGTAATTTCTGAACGCAGAACCAGGAATAACCCCTGAGCAGCCCAAAAACCAACCAACCAAACAAAAACAAACAAACAAACACACCCAAAAACAAAACATCAAATCTTTAAATATATATTATCAAATGAGAAAAAAAATTGTCCAAGTGGGAGAAGTCCTATATGGTTTTTTTTGACTTAGGATTTTTAATTCCCATCTATAAGTGTATGTAGACACCAGGAGTAAAAAATAGAAAAAATTGAAACCATTTTATTTTTTGTTTTGATTTTTTGGGGGTTACATCTGGTGATGCACAGTTGGTTCTGTACTCAGGAATCACTCCTGTTAATGATCGCAAATCATATGGATGCTAGGGATTGAACCCAGGTTGGCAGTGTGCAAGGCATACTGTTGTACTATGGCTTTAGCCCCAGGTACAACTACTTCTATCTCAACAAGACTGATCTCTTGTTATATAGTGAGATAGATGATAACCTACTTTGGGGGCAAAATATTTGACCATGAGAATCACTATTTCTTTTTTGGGGGGTTTGGGTCACACCCAACAGTGCTCAGGGGTTACTCCTGGCTCTACACTCAGAAATCACTCCTGGCAGGCTCGGGAGACCATATGGAATGCCGGGATTTGAACCACTGACCTTCTGCATGCAAGGCAAACACCTTACCTCCATGCTATTCCTCCAGCCCCGAGAATCACGATTTTATCTCCTTCCCTTGACCTGCTCAAGAGAATTCGTTTTCCTCCTCATAAGTAGATTTGCTTCTGGGCCATGCACTATTTTCAGATACATCAAGGTAATAGGAGGAAGAAGGTAAGAAAAAGATGAACGGAGGCTGGAGCAGAGAAAATTTCTTTGTTGTGGTAGGGGTGGAGAAAGAGAATAACGGAACAGAAGGCGAGAATGAAAGACTGAAAAATAAAAGGGTATTTGTTTGAGGGGGACTATGAGGCCACTTCACAGCCTAAAACAGAGGAAAGGCTCTAAATTACTACTGAAGGAAACACTGTCTAGTTTTGTTTTCTTATTTTGGGCCATACCCCTTGATGCTCAGGGGTTCTTCCTGGCTCCACACTCAGAAATTACTCCTGGCAGTACTTGGGGACCATATGGGAAGCCTGCTACTGAACTACATTAGTAGCATGCAAGGCAAATGCCAACCTCACTGTACTATGGGTCCCTCCAGCCTCTCTCGGTGTAGCTTTTATGGCCCACATCCGCCTCCCAACAGCATTAGCTGATGCTCTCCGAGGCCAGGAGGAGGAATGTTGTTGTCTTTCTGGCTAGTTCCAACTCTGGACAAGAGATTGGAGATGCAGTTGCTACCCACTCAAGCTGTCACTGAACCACCGTAGTGAAATGCAGTATAAGAACGTTGGGGACCACTCCAGAGGGCTCTGTGGTATTTTCACCAACAGGAAAATACAACTCCCCAAAGAACAGCTGTACATTAAAGAGGAAATGAGAGCTGTCCCCAAAGTCAGGAAGCCAAAGGAAATGAGCTGAGGTAGGCAGACAATGGCTTCCTCCACCAGCTCCACCTAGAAAATGGGGTTAGCTCAGCTTTTCCAGAGAGGAAAAACCAACTCACAAGAGCTCCCCTCTTCTGCTCTGCTGGAGGGAGCAGGAAGCAAAGTGACCCCCCCCAGTAAGGTTTCTAGATCCAGGAGAAAAGTCAGAGGGGGAGAAGGAGGAGAGTTTCAATGCATCAACATCAGACCTTGTTAAGGACGAAATCTATCATGCAGTTATTCCGTCTTCTCGATTTCCCCTCTCAGATCTGCATGCATCCATTTATGTTAAAACTATGCAATCTTACTTTATGGATATTAGAAATAATATTTTACACTGTAAGAAAGAAAGCCTGAGGGTAAATTATTCAAATCCCCAAGCACTTAGCAGAGCATAGAAGGCTTTCTCGCAGTAGACAAGTACAGTCTCTTGAAAGCGATTATACCGTTGCTCTGATAGGTATGACTACCCCATCTAAAATCAGGAGAGACCTGCTTGGTATATGGGGTGTCAATTTGAAGTGTGCGAAAGTGCTTGGGGGCCCTTGTAATTTAGTGACTAAGTGCATAGACTCTGGCTGGTTAGCTTTGGTGTGAAAGGAGTTCCTTTGCTCAGGACATGATTCTAGTTAAGATACTCTCCTCCTCAATTCCTGCGTTTCCTTTTTTATTAGTGGTGATGTCTTAGAGAGCTGCAAGGTGTTGCTAAGTCAGTCATTGTAGAATCCTTACCTATAGCTAACACCTGAGAAGTAGATGCAGTTATTATTTTTCCTATTTAATTAGAGAAGGGTCATTATTCTAATTACTTAAAGTGCTAGGTTTATTAGATGTTAAAAGCTCTACAGTAGGTGGTGCCTAAAAACTTGGACTGATGATAAAAATTCCAACATAAAATGTGAATATGTGATGAAATTGTGAACTACAAAAGTGGTCGACTGTATCTACTGATGCAATGGGGATGCTCATTTGAGCAGTTTTCATTTATCAGTTTTCATTTCATTATATGTTTTCACAAGTTTCTATTATGCATTATGATAACATATAAAACAGACACCTTTTGAAACCTGAAAGCAGCTGAAGAAAACACTTCCTCAGAACTAATCACCTAGTTGCAAAATTGGCTTGATAGGTGGAAAAGGTGTTTTATAAATAAAAAAGAAATCACATCAGATTTTTTCTGTTCTATTAATGTATGCTTTTGACTGTCAGGGTTTTGTTGAATAAATACATGATTCATTGAGAAAATCAGCAAAGCTGAGTTAGATGATAGATCTCCATTTAGTTGAACCTTTCAAGCCAATTTGCTAAATATAAAAATTCATCTTTGTCTGTAGAATATGACTCATTATTGTTCTTCCATCTTTGTGATGCCTCAGACCATAAACTCTGGCAACCACAACTAATACAGATGACTCACTGATTCTAAGTGTGAAGACGGAATGGTCGGCAGTGAGGAGAGACACCAAGACATTGGCCATGACTGGGCTTCTCTGCCCTGTCTGTCTTTATTGATGATGTGTTTATTATGTATGTCTCTTTCTGTTTTGCTGATAGGCAGTATTGAGTGAACTCATTGTGTGGGAACAAAAGTGCTGCTCTCCTCTTCAGAGCAAGATGTTAATATTTGCTGCACAGGCTGCTGGATAATGAGCACCACAGCATGAATGGAGAAGACTTCATTGAACTAACCCTTCTGTCTGAAATGCACCATCCAACCCAAATCAAACAAACAGAAAAGTGCTATATATCAAGTTGGCAGTAGGGAAAGATAAGAAAATGTAAAGTCTTATTTGTTTATGCATAATTGTAATCTTTTAGTTTTTTTTTAAGACTATACCTGGCAATGCCCAGAGATTACTCCTGGCTCTGCACTCAGAAATCAATCCTGGTGAGCTTTTGCAACCATATGGGATGTCAGGAATTGAACACCAGTCGGTAGCATGCAAAGCAAATACCCTATTCACTGTACTATCTCTTTGGCCCCTGTAAAGTGTTTCTTAAGAATAGTTGGATATCTGTATTCATTTCAATGGGTCCTTAGCTTTCAAATTCTGTACTATATAGCTCACTTCAATCTTAATGAAATATTTATTCAAAATCAACAAACTTCCCTCTAGAAATTTTTTTTTTACCACAAAGGCAAGCATTTTATTTCATGCAGTGATTTTCACCTATGGCAATCATGATTTCACCTAACATTAGGGAAACTGATTTATTTCTGACCAGGCAATTTAAATAGAATATAACTTTACCATACAGGTAAAAAGTGTTTGCCCTGGGCTATTACTTAGCTTGACCACAGGGCTTTCTGGAAACAGCAAAAGCTTGATATGTGTCAGCTCATGGCTAAATCAATGTTTATGCATGATGTATCTCTGAATAGCAAACACTCACTGCCTTTCAGCTAAACAATGTATTTTATCTGTTTGCCTATTTCTAGCTCTGTAATCGTGGTGTGGATTGCTCTGAATTGCGTTTAGTAACAATTATCAGCTGGTAGTTCATGAAAAGGAGTGGTGTAATAAATACAAAGTGACACACCCCAATTACTCTGTCAGGCATGTCTCGTTGGAGGAAGACTGCCTCTGTGAAACAGGGTCTGACCTCCCAGATCTTTCTTGAGGCCAAGGGGGAATATGCAGAACACCTGGAAGGTCAGCCCCCACAAATGCTACAGGATGCCCTAACAATGCTGCTGGTAGCCAGATACACGCAATGACAGCAACACAAACTGGTGAAACTGACCAAGGTGAAACTGACAATCTGACCCAAGAGGAGACATGTTTTCTATTGACATGAATCAAACACAGAACTTGGAAATTTGACACAGTACTGTTATCTCTTCAGAGAAAATGGAAAAAAATATCAACATCAAAGCCTCTTTCAACTTATGGGGAGATCTGCTAAAGGTCTAAGTCCTCTGAATAATGTCCCTCTATCCCATCCCACCGAGAGAGGCAGCTATATTTGGCTTTCTTGTGCTTGCTTGGTTTCCAGAGAGCATTCAGTTGGTGACAAATGGTATTGACTGCTACTGCACAGGAGAATCTGTTTTTTAGAATCTGTATTTTGTGAGCCAAATAGTCCACTTTTGATAGCAAGATAGTGTGTGTGGGTCACAATGAGGAACGTAGGCGAAAAGATCATAAGCTTTGATGAGATTAAATATCTGATGGAGATTTCTGAGCTTCTCTTCAACTACGCCGTTTTAATTGGCAGCACGCACAAGAGCCAGAAAGTAGCAGCAGAGTGAGACACAGGAATGAAAGTATTGTATTCACTGAGGAAAAAAAATATCAAAGTCAAAGTCTGGACTTAATGAGATCACATACCGAAATATAGTTCCTCCTCTTTTCCTGTGCCAGGAATTTTAGCAGACTGCTTCTTTTGTGCATTGGTAATATTTACAACTTCATTTAGAGACAATTGATTCTTTTGAACTTGATTAAAATTAAGAAATGACTGTATTCTCAAGAAGCAAAAATGAAAAATAAAGAAAGTTAAAGACACATCATTTTTGGCACTAATTTCTATTAGTACTCTCTTGCAGAAAGAAAAATAAGACTGAAATAAAATAAAAATCAAACTTAGAAAAGCTGACATTTACTTCAAGGAGGCAATTTTCATGAGGGTTTTATTTTCCCACATGCAATCTAACAACATTATTCCAGACATCGAGGCCCACTTTAGTGGAAAATCTCAATGGTTCTGAATATGAATTATTAAGAGTTTGGGTGGAAGATCACTGGTAAACTTTTCAGGAGAATGTGTGTGAAGGTGGATGTATGTGTGTGCATGCATAAGCAAGTGAAGCAAGTGGGTAGAAGTCTACAGGAAAATTGAAATCCAACCAAACAGACACACCTTCATAACACACTACTTATTGTTCATGATCTTTCTTGTTCAAAGAAGAAAAAAAAATCCTCTCCTGAAGACAAGATTGTTATTCTTACTCTGAATTTCAGTGTAAGTTAAGCAGCCATATGTTAATTGTGGAGGTAGGTGCTAATTGTCTCACAGGGCACCGAATTTTCCTTCTGTGATAAGACTTCAAATAATTTCTGTAAAGACATGCACTATTATAAAAGCAAGTCAAAGTTGTGTATGTGAGAGTATGGAAGGTTTGTGCTTAATTTAATGACATACATTTAAAATACATCAATAAGTATTCTTGAAGGTCTTGACCTAAGTTTCATTTAAAAAAAAAAGTTAGATTTTGAACTACGAAAATGCTTTTCTGCTAATTATGTTCTTCTAGGTGTTGTGCAGTGACAAACCAAAATACAAATATAATATTTGCTTTTGATAATCTGCTCTTTCTTTGTTACTTTTGCATGCCAAAACTTCCCTTCTTGATTTATTATTAGTTTACAATGGCATGATGTCAGTAGTGTTTTATATTTTTCCATTTCTAAAATTCACCACCTACAGATCAAAATTCCAGAGCCATCTTGTCACCAGAAAACCTTTTTTTTTTTACCCTTTACTCACACTTCATGAGTTCTTTCTCATTGGTAACCACCATCATTTTCTTGGTGGTTCACCATGAAAGGCTAGGGGATAACTTTATTGTTTTTAGCATTTGTTTTTTCATGCATTATTTATATTCCACATGTGAGGGCAATTATCTGGTAATTGTCTTTCACTTACCTCACTTAGTCTAAGATTTTCTTCTGTTACCTACATGCCTGAATCTTGCATGAGATGGGTGGGGCAACACAAGTCCATTTAATTGCTCAAATCCTAGATGGATTTGCTCTATCCTGACAGTGCTTTCCTTGATCGTCTTCTTCCAGACTGATTAATTTGTCTGTTGCTTAATTGGCAGTAAAGCAGTTTCCCCTCAGTTTACCCATCAAACCATGCTAAATAAAAGCCATTTACATATGAGTCTTGAAACATTTCAGTATTAATGAATGATAGTAGAGGAAAAAATATCCAGATAAAAAATTATGTTCTTGATGCTTTAAGGAAGAAAGTACAATTGTACATTGAATAAAGAATTAGGAAACACTTCTTTTATGACATATTGTTAAACTATGTAGATAACTTTGAGAACTGAAAGGCACCCTAAGAGCATCCTGATACTATTTGGGATGGAAATTGAGGTCCACAGAAGTGATGTGATTTGACAAGATGAGAGCAGACTCTTGATCTGCTAGGTTCCATTACATCACTGTTTTCTCTTCAGTCTAGATTGTCATTCAGTGCATAATTCTAAAATCAAAGATACAAATTTTTGTTTGTTTTTTTGGGTCACACCCGGCAGTGCTCAGAGATTCCTCCTGACTCTACGCTCAGGAATTGCTCCTGGCAGGCTTGGGGGACCTTATGGGATGCCGGAATTCGAACCACCGGCCTTCTGCATGCAAGGCAAACATCTTACCTCCATGCTATCTCTCCGGCCCCAAAGATACAATTTTTTAAGGCCACGAGATCACTGAATATGAGGACTACTATCCAAAGTTTAGTTGTGCATTTGGAGTAGATGGAGGACTTTTGCTAAAATAAAAGTCCTTATTTATATTATGTAAAGGTAGTATATGTATGAAGAAGTCTCTGGGCATCACAATATAGAACTTGGAAATGTTCTTTGAGACTTGGACTATACCATGGAATGTATTTAGGATCTTCAGGATCAGATTTCAATAATCCTTTGCTCATTGTGAGTCTTTGGCACCATGTTGTTACCTACAAGCCAGAGTGTCCTTATTGACAAAGAAAGATGCACAGGGACAGGCAGGGTTTTATTAATAAAGAGATTATATAATATACACCACAGTGCCTTTCTGAGTAGGTATTCAATAAGTGCTTATTTCTCACTTTATTTTCCTGAAAAAAAAAATGAGTGTGAAAGGCAAACATCTTCTGGGGATTCTGATTATTCTGCACTTCTCACATTAATTGTATTTAAATACAAGAGGAATGAGAAGTGTTCTAACTGGTGTTAATAATCAAATTCTCAAGGAGCTGAATCCATTTCCCCAATGAAGACCCTAATAAAAACATATCACATATGAGTAATGAATAAGAACAGTGTGCTATGAAGTAATTTGAACAAGTAAGACTGATCCTTCAATCAGTCCTGCATTTAAGGGATGGGAGGAGAAGTTGGGGGAAAAATTTTAGCAGGAAAACATGTCCTCCCCACCAAAGTTAAAGTAAAAAATACGGAAACACTTGGTGTGGAATGAAAAAGAGGCATCCTTTGGCCAACTTAGGTTTCAGTTTCTAACTTAATTGAGGTGCTCGAACTCAGCAGCCATCTTCCTAAATTCACTCAAAACTTGGACCTCAGTTTAGGTGGTTCAGTTGACTCTGCTGCTTTTAAAAAGCTGATTGTAATTTTAACACTCTCTAAAGGTACTCACTTTAGAAATCATACAAATGATACTAGATCATGATAATATGGAAATTTTACAAACTTGTTAAAGATACAAGCAGGTGTCTTGGATAAATCAAAAAGTTTTAATTACTTTGGGGTCAGAATGTATGAAACTATGTATGTTGAATGGGGTGATGAGAGGAGCAAGGATGCTTTTAAGTGCTATGCTTTATATAAAAACTATTATTTAGAAGTCTTTATCCAGGGTTTGCTGTCTTCACAATGCTTTTTTGTCAATAAAATATAAAGTAATATGATAAATGTCATTATAAAAGTTAAATCATCTAAAAGAATATCATAAAATCATCCTTATAAAAGACAAGGCATATTCCATTATTTATGCCGTAATAAAGAAGAGGAGGGGCAGAGCAATACAATAGAGGGTAGGGCTCTTGCCTTACTTGTCCAGGTTGAATTTCTGGTATCACGAATTGTTCCCTAAGCCTGCCAGGACAAGCATGTAGCTAAGAATAAGTCTAGAACACTATCTGGTATGGGGTTCCTCCCTCTAAATTAAATAAGCAACAAATTTCTGTTTTGAGAGGTTAGCATGGGTGCTGGCATGCAAACTGGTAGAAATGACAAGCCTAAAGGGTGACCTGGTATCTGAACTGTCAATGATGTTCCTGGCCACAGTCTATTCCAGAAGAGATGACTAGGCAGAGCCTAGGCCTACATTGCTTGACTTGAAGAACCCAAAGCTCATACTTCTGGATTTGAGAAGGTTCAGTGCCCACAGAGAAAGATACTTAGTAGTCTTCAAAGGCTCCAAAATTGAAAGGGGATGAGAGATGGGAAAAAAGTATGAAAAGAGAACTCAGCTGATATGTAAACATCTGAGAAAAAAAAAAGAAAGAAAGAAAGAAAGAAAGAAAGAAAGAAAGAAGAAAGAAAGAAAGAAAGAAAGAAAGAAAGAAAGAAAGAAAGAAAGAAAGAAAGAAAAAGAAAAGAAGAAAAGAAAGAAAGGAAGGAAGAAAGAAATAGAAAAAGAAGGAGGAAAGAAGGGAGGGAGGGGGAAGGAACAATGAAGGAAGGAAGGAGAAAGGAAGGAGAACAAATCTGACTTCTGCATCTGCTCTTGTCCATCCTTTGCTTCATGCCCTGTGCCCTCTTCCCTGGCACCCCAAAGACCCAATATTTAACTGTGATGAGGTCAGAGAGCTGAAATGCCAATAGCACAGAGTACTGAAGCCAGTGTACTGAGTTTATTCAGCCTCTGATCCTGAGACTCACTGTTGCTCTGGATATTCAGATTCTTGAGCCATTTTTCCTCTCAGCCTGAGAGTCAGGCAGACTCCTTATCACTCAGTCTAGTTGACCACGGAATGTAGACAGCAAAGCAAAGCAAAGCAAAGCAAAGCAAAGCAAAGCAAAGCAAAGCAAAGCAAAGCAAAGCAAAGCAAAGCAAAACAAAACAAAACAAAACATAACAAATCAACAGTAGTGCCAGGCATATGGATGGGTCTGACTTGGTCTCTCCCTTGAAAAGTCTGTCTCAAAGAGTTTTCTTGGGTATATGGCAGAGAAGTAAAATAGCACTCTGTCAGAGTTGTTATGATCTGTCATATATATATATATATATATATATATATATATGTATATATATGTTATATATATACACATATACATATATATGGGGCATTACTAAAGTGGCCCCAATGTTTCATGTTAATCTGTTTATTGACAAGGCAAGATGGTACTCCTGCCACATTTATCATCTCTGCAGCCTATCCCTAGGCTTTTAGAAGACAATTTCCCCTTTGTCCCGTCCAGGAGTATATACATGTCAGGTAATAAAGGAAGTATTGATAAGAATAAGATTAACTGGACAAGCACAGAAAGCATATGACGTGAGCTCTTCTCTGGCTTTGTGTGCTACATCTAATAGCAAACATGGCTCTAACATGTGTGATTTCTGTTAGACACACTATAACGCTATAACTGGGTCAGTGAAAAGCTCTCTTCTTATTACGTCTCAATGTCCATTTGATTCCAAGACAGAAGACCACACATCTTAGAATTCACCCTATTGGCTTGTATGGAAACGCTAAAGTCATTTTTCCTTGAAAGTCTCAATACTTACCAGAGTCCATGTCTATAGTCATAAATTTTTAATTCCCATTCAAAATAAAGTTTCTAATACAGAAAAAAAAAGATCCTTTGACCCTCCAATTTAAGCTCTATTTGGAATACTACTCATCTTTTTTTCAATGGCCTTTATTCTAAAAAACTTTCTTAGCCTATTAAAGAACATGGTTAGTGGGATTGTCTAGTTCCAGGAAAAAAATGTTTCATTCCCTTTGAAAGAACTTAATAACTTTTCTATGGACAAGTCCCTATATCCTGATAAATGAATGGCATTTGACCACAATTTTTGTTTACATAAACTCACAAAGATATTTTTCAGTGCTTAATGAAGTACTTGGTTAACATGGAATGACTCTTAACACATCTGGTTCTGAAGCTTAAAATATTTTCAACCAAATCAAAATTTATTTCCCTGTCCTCGAGAAGCCATGAATAAGCAAATATATAAGAACGGTTCACCTTCAGCCTCCAGATAAGAAGGGAGATCATACTTCTTACAACAGAGTAGGAAGTAAGAGAGGATAAATCAGTATGAGAAAGAAAGCAAAGTTGTTTCATCAATTCAAATTCCAGATTTTCATTTTTACTTGTGCTCATCTGTGAAATCCCTAAATATTAGTAATGCTGTGTTTAAATATACAATAACTAACAAAATTACATTAGAATGCTACCTTTCATTGATTTCAGGGATTACCTGGGGATTTGTGTAGTTCTTAACACTGATCTTGTCCCCTGGGCCTATTACCTAAGCATTCACTCTATTTGCTAAATTGTCTAAAAGTAAATTCTGTATTAGAAAATGATGTTTGGATAACAGTAAAGTCATCTTCAGCTATACAAATTTTCCTTATTTTTTCTGGCATTGTATTAAGGTTATTTCATAACTAACAGAACTAATAATTTAATAGTAAAAATTACTTGTTAGGTCAACAGGAGAATGTTTAAAATAACTAGATAATTATAATGAACATAATGTCATGAGACAACTATTCTACTATATTGCATGTGTTCTATGCTCTTACTAAGGATCAATGTGCTTCATCAGACTAAAAATAAAAACGAATCCACCAAAATCTTTCATGAGTAGTTAATCAGGATGAATCAACACTGACCTTGAAGTAGTTTGAGTCTCAAGTTTGGGTTGCAGAGGAGTTGAGCAATATTAAAGGTAAAAATTTCTTCTTTCTTCAAAATGGCAAAATTTTAAATTGCAAAACTAGACACTGCATGCCAAAGAACATATAAGAGAAGGTTGTCTTTAATAATATGGTTGATATTTTTTGTCCCCCCCCATTCACAATACAGACCAGGTAAAGGGCCTGGTTTGAGGTGTATATGGGGAGCATATGGTTGGTATTTAAACAAATTCTGTGTTTTCCATTTCAGTAAGAAGTTCTTAGTTCACAATTTGCTCTCAGAGAATGGTCAAGAATACTTGGCTTCCATCACATCTAAGCTTTTCACTCACACTTGATCATTGATGTCCTTATCTAGTCTGTTAACTTCTTGAAATGAACTATTGTGCTATGAGGGGCTGGAGAGATAGTACAGTGAGTAGGACCCTTGTCTTGCACATGGCAGGTTAGATCCCTAGCATCCCATATGGACCACAGCGCTCTCTACTGTGATTCCTAGTGTAGAGCCAGAAGTAAATAACAAGCACTCCTGGGTGTGGCACAAAACAACCATAATAACACAAAAAAGAGAAAGATTTTATATTGGAAAGCAGCTATATTCACTACTATGTGGCCAGTGCATGAGAGATTATGTCTAATTATCACAGTATCCTAGAGTACAAAGAGTATACCTAGTAATTATATTGCAGTGCATACTTACATTGGAAACTTGAATCAAATTTAAGAATTGAAATGTGGGTTTCTACAAGCGACAGCTTAGATCTGGATCAATCTTGAAATCAAATCTGGTTGAGTTGATTGATGGAAGCTACTGACTTCATTCTAGTATTCTGTATTCTATTTTCCCCCCAATAATAACAGTTCATTTCTGCTAACTTGTGCCATGCTTGAAGCACTATTTAAGAAGATTTTTGTACCACAGGATAATCTCAGTTTTACATTCTAAACACTTGAAGCAATAGGTACTATTATTATTTCATTTTTAGATATAGAGATAAAAGCTTAAGGGACTAAATACTTGATTATTTAGTCTAGTACTATACAGACTTTCTGTTCTAATGACTAATTCTAATCAACTTAAAAATATTATCATTTTGTGAAAATAGAGGAAAGTGCATGAAACAGCATTGTCCATTGTCAATTTACCTAATCAGGTAATCCAGCTTCTAATCTACCTGTTATATGCAACAGGCATACCAAGTATATTGCAAATAATGTAAGACAATCCTCATTGTTTTTGCAAGAGAAAAGAATTTTAGGTTCTTCTGCACAAAAGTGTGCTGCTGCTTAGGCTATACCACAAGATAAGCTTTCCAAGAATGTGCCCAGCAATACTGCCCCACATTTTCACTATGAATTCTACTCAACATCCCAGGCTCTGATTTTCTGGGACCTTAAAATATAAGGATGGCCCAATTCATTTCCCTGAGAGCAAAAGTCATTTAACTCTCAGTTTTCTTTTCGAGACCAATTTAGCTGTCCTGTTCCTGTTCCTGAGGCAGCCTGCTTCAGGCATATATGATAAAAATGTGTTCTATACTCTGGGCTGTCCCCATCCGGTGTCTAAAGAGTGGGCTGCCAATCCACACATGAAATAAAAACTATGCATGATGGATTTGATTAGAAGCCAACAAAGCTGACAGGTCACCTCTGAAGGTTTGTGAAATCTTTGAGACAAGTCATAGAGAAATGAATCTGAGGGGTTGTAACCTAATAGACACAACCTTCTACATTCACCATGGGATATTTAGAATGATAAATTCACTCTTTAACTACAGTATACTTCTTTAAAGATCACATTAAGTTAACAGAGTTATAAGGACTGAATATTGCATGACACAAAATATAGAATGAGTAGCTGTTCTTCCAGTTTGGGACTGAATGTTTTGGAGCATTTGATCTGTCATGAGTTGTCTATGCAGTAACTATGCATGCCTGGCATTCAAACAGGGATGCATGTCCTTTGCCCATTCTTCTGTCCTATCTCAGGACTTTTAGCTCCCCTTCACTTTTTAGAGTTTGCCTTGACTGTGACCCTTCTGGAATTGAATTCCTAAAGTAATTGCCTTGTCCTAATTTCCCAACTGTTAGCAAAAGACAAAAATTCTCGGCACCACTAATCTCAGTAGGTGATTGTGGGATTGACAAAAAGCCAATCAGGAGGGAGTTGGAGCAATTGTCCAGAAGGGCAAGCATTTGCCTGCATGCAGCTGGCTTGGGTTCAACCTCCAGCATTTCACACGGTCCCTGAGCATTACCAGGAGTAATTCCTGAGTGCACAGCCAGGAGCACCCCCTGAGCATCACCAGGTATGGCTCAAATACCGAAACCAAAATAACAAATAAAAAGACAACCAAGACATTATGGTAGCAGTGAAGATTTCCCTTTAAATGTGAATGCTTATTATTTATAACCATGGATCTTGACTTTCTTAGAATCTTGAGTCATGTCATAACAGTATATTCCCTTCTCATCTATCAGGGTTCATTGGCATGAGAGTTCACAATTTCACAATTATTGCAACACTAAATGAAATTCCTAGATTATATGAAATACTGTAAAATTTATAGGTGTCCAGTCTTCATCAACAAGGCAATATATGAGTTGGGTTTAAAGTACAAAAAATTACATATATTTTATAAAAACTCTGTACTGTTAATTATCTTGAACACTGTAGCACAACTCTAAGCCCTCATACATGGCATAGTATGGTGTTTGCATTGATTACAAAGTCTCTGACAACATTACACATTAGCCTCTTAGATGTATAAATGATAGATTGGAAGACAACAGTGAAAATTAATTGCGTATGCCAAACACTATTCAACAGTGACTCTTTTGCAGAATACTCAAATATCTTTACTTGAGCAAAATTTGCCAAGTTGATTATACATGTGATATCTTACCTCTTAATACATTTTACAATTTGCACATAATGGTTCCTAGGGAACTTGTAAACCATAGTAAATCATAAAATTCATTTTGCTTTGCATCAATTCATTCATCCATGCTCCAACTAATCACCTCATTTCAAAATTCAATAAACCTAAATACCTGGATTTATGATGCTTTGTCAGAATTAACCAAGGGGAATATCAACAATATGGAATGAGAAGTCTATTGCAACATAAAGGACACACACCTAGTTGAAACAATTAAAAAGGCTCGGCAGCAATAATTATATCCAGAGTGTTAGCAAATAAAATAATTAAAACTGATTTAATTTCTGTTCTGGGGAGATGAAGAAAGCATAGAAAAGCTTAATTTAGTCTGTTAAAATACAAGTCGTCTGAAGCCAAACCTTAAAGTGATTGTGAATTTGGACTAGCAGTATTAATAGTTCTTAATTGCAAATATAATGCATACATTAAGTGCAATTTTAAAAACATTTTGATCACCTTGTAATAATAGCCTCTAGTTTATAAAATGTTTGCTTTCCTTGTAAGGACAATGACACTGGATAGACCTCAGTGAAGCATTAATTTGCATAAACCCTCTTATTCTGCCCTTAAGAGTTATAGTAAATAATAAATAATAATAATACCTAACCACCTATAGTGAGGTTAAAGTACAATTTCTTGAACTTCATATGTTGGCTAAACCTGCATGTGCACACACACTTGTAAAAGATGTCAATTCACTTTCTCTGTTAAATAGCAGTTTCTAATTTCTAGTTTTACCACGAAATAATGCCTGTAATAAGGATACAAATATATTGCATATATGTACATATGTTTGTAGGGCCATGCTTGTAGTTCAACCCTAATTACAAAGCTGCTAATTATTACTAGGAGTTGGGGGGGCTAGAGAGAAAAAGTACAAATTCTCTGTCTTTTCAAAAAATAAAATCTGGAGCCATCAGTATGTCAGTTAGCAGCTGTTCTTATTCATTGTCCTCTCAGCGTATATTTAAATGAAAATAAAATTCTCTGCTAATAAAGCATGGGTGCTTTTGCCTTTTATTTTTAATGTGCTCTTAACAAATTTTTCCTGTGAGCATAAGATGAAAATAAAGAAGAAATATAACATACACTAAGATACACATAACATTTTTGTCAAACAAAAGGGCCTAATGGTAAGGTGGTCATTTATATATATTTTTGAGAAAGATTTTAAAAAGGGATCTGATTGTTAGAGCTACAAAAGGTCTATAACTGGTCTGTTGCCCCCTTAATTAAATTCTTAGAAAGTAATCAGATAGCAAAATGACAAATGGCTAGAACGAGAACATACCACCGCTGAATAATTTTAATCATTTATTCCTAATAACTGTCAATCTACGAGTGGCTATTTTTTCTAATGTCACCTAAATCATAAGAGCTGGGTACCTTTTCCTGTGATTCATGGTTAGCCCTGCTCTATGATTTACTGCTAAATTATTTTCCTTCTCTTTCAGGGAATTTTTTTTATCTCCTTTCTGGGATTAATCTCCCTGGTTTGAATGAGCAAAGCTTTTCAAATAAGTGTCCACAATTTTGTTATTAATAAATTTTTTTAGTACCATATTTTAATGTATGTTTTTTAAAATTCACTTGGAAAAAGAAAATTATTTATTTAAAGGTTTATATGTCCACTTAAAAAAAGTCTTCCTACTTCAGGTAGAAATTCCAGATGGTTCTTCCAGAAAATGGCCTTGGCTTTGACAAGACATGATGATTCTGGTTATCAGCAATGATGCCCATACAGTCAAAGAGCTTTGTCAAGAAGTTGATGTTTTCAGTGATTTAAGACTAGGCAACACCTTAATATCTACTTTCTTGGTTGTGAGAGGATGCTAATCACCCTTGTCTGCTGTGTGTCCAAATGTGATTTTGTTGTGTGTGCATAAGTGGGTGAGGTGGTACTTTCCTGTTAGTTCTTGAACACTCACAAACATACCCTCTCAGTGACTGACATGAACATGAATCCCTGAATTTTACTCCTTGAACAGGGAAGCAGATGTTTCCAAAGGCTTTAATGAGCCCCATCACTTAGACTCTGTTGCCATATTGGATGCCTGGGAATCACATTTTCTTGCAGATTGACATGTCTAATATGCACTTGGCAATCTTTCTGAAGGCCATGGAGGAACTGCCTTCTCCCCACTGCCATACACACACACACACACACACACACACACATACACACACACACCATCACACACACACACTATCACACACATACCATAACACACATCCTTTTTCCTCCTTTTATTTAAAAATTTTATCTTAGCTTCTCATGTTTGTTTATATATTACATGAGACCATATGAGCTGGTGTCATGGTGAAAAGCATATCTTTTGAACATAGAAATTAGTTGTGGATCATTATGTGGTGATGATCACCTTTGCTTCCTTGGTGAACTAAAAGGCTAAATGAGTAATGCCTTCCTGAAAGTCAATCTTAAAGGCAATAGAGAAAGCTCATCCTTTGCTTATCCCAAATTAAATGATTGTCTTTAATAAATAAATATATTTCTATTACTGGTCAAAGTTAGGAGCATGTCAGCATATGTTCATACTCTGTGATCTGTGAGTCGAGATGTGATTTCACAAAAACATTAATGATTTTGTTCAATCAACCCAAATTTGACTTGGAGCAGACCGTATTAAATAGAACTTTCAGAAGAACTCTTATAAATCAACAAGATACGGTCCATATATTAAAACATTTGTAAAAAAAAATAAAATGGTACATATTCCTAAAGATAATTTATAAAAGAACTAGATGAAGGAATACAGTGACTTAAAATGGTGTTACCTACAACATCCTTGGCCTTATAGTATAGAAAAGGAAAGAAATAGAGTAGAGAAGGGAGAGGAAGGCAGATGAGAAATAACAGCTGTTAGGGGGACAAGGAGACACAGATCTATTGATGGTGTTAAAGAATAATAGACCTAAACATCTAAAGCACAGAGTAACAATACTGAAATCATGAGACTCAAACTTTAACAACCAAACTTAAATAGGTGGGTGGCTGTTAAGATGACAGATGGAAGATATGGAGTTATAGGAGGGAACCTGGGAACATTGTTGGAGGAAAGTTGACACTGGATAGAAATTGTGGTGAGAAAGAACTTTCAATTTAAGTATAAATATCTCTTTAAGAAAACTTTGTGAAACAACCACTAAAGATTAGCAAGAAGTCTTAAAGTAAAAAGTAAGTAAATAGGTAAGTAAGTAAGTAAGTAAGTAAGTAAGTAAGTAAGTAAGTAAGTAAGTAAGTAAGTAAGTAAGTAAGAATCCCAAAGTAAGAAGCCTTAATTTTGATGTGGTGCCTTAATTTCTAGAATTTAATGAAACAAGCCATACATACTCTGGAGCTGACTCTGAAACACACTTTTAAGGTATATTTTACAGATAGCATCAATCTACATGGTCTCAACAGTGGTAAAATAAATGATGTTTAGCCATAGACAAAATAAATACCAAAACAAAACCCTTAAACTATCCACCATGGAGAAGTAATTATAATTCAATTAGAATCGCATCTACTCCCTAACCCCATTTACCCAGAAACAGAAATACTGTCAGGAGATACCTAGATAAAAGAAACTACTTAATACTTACTCTTGGCTCAATCCATGTTTAATGGTGATTTCAGGACTCAGTCTTACAGCCATGGCTTCTCCAATTGGAGAAAAGGCCCATTGGGCATCATGTTTCTGCCACAATTCCAATCAAATATCAAATTTAGTTAATTCAAAACAAGCACTTAACAGAAATATTTTGGGGTGGGGAAAGATTACCAAGGAGTATTCAGGTGGTTCAGAGGCCAGTCCTGAATTTTTTCAGCCAACAAGATCAGAGTTTTCCTCTTATATAAACACTATGATTACAAAATTGTTCATGATTTGGTTTCAGTCTTATATTGTATACCACCTTTCACCTGCAAACATTTTCTGCTACCTATGTCCCCAATGATCCAGTATTTGTAGCAAGCTTCCTACCATCTACTGAGACCAGAGTTTTAATGTGAGGGCCTGTGGATGCACTGCTGTTTAGGCCCTGAAGATCCAGTGCTCAGGAATCAAGATGTGATACTTAGATCCCTCAGGGATCTTTTCCAGGCCATGTGGTGCTGTGAGATTGAATCCAAGTACAATGATTCCAATCACATGCCTTAACCCATATATCAACCCTGGCTCCAGAAAGCAAATATTTTTCTGAAAAAAGCTACTGGGGCCAGAGAGACAGTATACTAAATAAGGCATTTGCCTTGCAATTCCACAGATATGGGTTCAATCCCAGAATCCCAATATAATTCCTTGAGTACCACCAGGAATGATTCCTGAACACAGAGCTAAAAACAAGACCTGGGCACAGTTAACTGTCTCTCCCCCCAAAAAAATAATAACCAAAAGAGTTGTTAACTATAATCTTCCTAGAATTTTATAGACTAAACAATTTTAATAAGTTGCTCTACCACAAAGATAGAGCCTATCTGTCAACCTGAGATCTCGTCATCCTGTAAATTATTGTAAAGGGACTTTTGCATTCAGCACCAAAGTCCAAGTGTGAACAACACCAACTCCCACAGACACTGGACCATCCATATTGCCACTGGACAGAGCGGGTGTACCATTCCATGCATTGGTCCAGTTCTGTGGATTTACCAATAGTTTATGTGCTCAGTTATAGGCTGGGAAAGCAAAGCAGTGAATTAAAAAGGAGACTTTGATCACACCTCTCTTGGAGCAAAGTGTTAAGTTCAAGTTTCCCCTAGGTGAGCCATGAGGAGTGTGCTGGTCTGTGAAAGGGAGAAGTGGGTTGGAAACAGAAACAATCACCTGGCCTGGATTTTCAAAAGGCTGCCAGAAATTTTACTGTCTCCTATCATCTTCCTCAGTCATTAAAGACACACACTTAAACCCCATAAGCGACAGTTTCTCCCATCTGGATGGCACTTACTCATGGACACAAACAAGTACCCTGTGACAGGTGCCCCAACTCCCCTTCAAATATTGTTGCCCATTGTCCATTTTAAAACAGGAAATGTTGAAGTCAGATGCTCACTGGACCACAGTGACATTTATGGGTCAGAATGCACATTCAAAGGCAAGTTGATTTGCACAGTGGGAGACAGGAGACACAATGACACCAACTTGGAAAACCCTAAGGGCTATCTCTGAACAAGATAAAAAATTCTCTTTCTTTTTTTTTAAACAGCAAACTACATCCATGAATTGGTTTCTATATAGAGAAAAATAATAAATGTATTGAGTCTGAATCTACCACTTGCACGAAAGGTACTGATTTTTTCATGTTCCCCCTAGTTATTATGAATATAAATCAAATGTCCTTTGTGAAACAAGTAAAACTGAGATGGAAATTATAAGGTTTGACTTCGATGAAGAAACTTGCATCGAAAGTACTGATTTTTCATGTTCTTTCTAGTTATTAGAAATGTGGAAAAAAAATCAAATTTTCTTTGTGGAACAAGAAAAACTGAGATGGAAATTATAAGAAAGGTTTTAGTTAGATGAAGAAACTTACCCAAGGGAAGATATTTCCAATCATGCTCGACTTTGGGTTAATGAGTATCTTTACTCTCCTTATGAGTCTGTGACAATTTTGCAATAAGCACCAAGAAGATTACCATGAGGGTTACAATTGAGCCCCTATGGGCTAACAAGTTTGTCAAAACTTAGGGAGCCCTTTCATAGTTTTGAAGAACAAAGTGTGAAAATATTTCATGGATTTGAAGAATAGTATTGCTGAGCTTTCTTTGTGTGTATTAACCTATGTAACATGACTGTTTTACAACAGCTCATATTAAACATTTGGTAAATATTGGCTTATGTTACTGATTCTCAAATATATTGACTAAAAGAATCCAAAAGTATTTCAATAAGTGAATATCAAAGGATTTTTCTTTGCTGAGGTTTTAGAGCATTTGACCAAAGGCTGGAAGATATCTTGCTGCTACCATCTTTGGAGGATGCTCAGCTAATGAGACTTTAACAATAACTCAGAGACTAAGTAGAAGAAAGTTCCAACTGCATCCTGTAGACTTGAAGCCTTTTTTGGAATGAACGTCTGATTATGCCATGAAATGATCCAGGGTTGGGTCTCTGAATTCTGCTGAAAGGTATTCTCATCCTGAATTTTATCCAAAACCACGTTTGAGAACCATGACTCAAGCCATCTCTAATGTCCAGAAAGGACATTCTTGTGACATGACACACATTAAAACAACAACATCAACACTACTGTCAAGCCGGGGGGCTGAGGGTTAAGGTATGGGATGCATGCTGGGAAGTTTGGTGGAGGGAGGTCAACACTGGTGGTGACAATGGCCCTAATTCACTATCTTGAATTCACTACTTGAAATACAACTATGATGGATTTCTAATTCACAATGGTCTCAATAAAAAGATTTTTTTAAAGTTCTCAAGGGGAAATTCAGCAATGTTTTTAACTGAAAATCTTAGAAAATATTTGGAAGACAATAGACAAATCAGTGTTTTGTCAGAGTATACAGCTGAGAAGAGAAGAACAAAAGAAAACTCCTTTGAGTTTCTAAAAGTGTGCTTTCTTCATGAAAAAGCTAATTTTGATGAAATGGAAATCACTATATACCCCACACATTAGTCATTAGAGTGTGGGACTAAATAGTTTCATTACAATACCAAAAAGGAACAAAATAACCACTAATAGTGTTTTTCAGTAACAGCTGCTCTAATGTCTTTTTACCCACAATGGTCAGACTTATTTAAATTGAAATCCTTCTTCACACTATGTCTATTCAATGGTCTAATAAAATTTTATTTTGAAGGCCTCTAAAATGAACCTAATTTGGGGTGGCAGGGCATGTTTCTCAGAAGCCCATTCTACAGTATAAATTATGTTTTTCTTTTCTCAAGACCCATAGTACCAACTATAAGCAATTAGACAGCAGAGATTGCTTTTATTTTACATAGAAAATAACTGTTCATTTCATGAATGGAATGGTATAAAAAGAAAAACAAAGGTGAAAAGAGAGAGAGCATAAGAATATGTGGATTGTGCTATAGGAGAAAACCTTTTGAGAAAGATTTATGATGGGTTACACTTTATCTAAGAGTATGGGAATGACTAGCATCAATTTTTATTTTGTTCTGTTTCTTTTTAAAATTTTTTTGTGATGTTGTGACCTTTAAGATGCCACCCAGCTATTAACCTAAAACAAAGGTCTTCTCATCTTCCTTTTTCCTTTAAACCTATCCTTTGATATGTAAAAGCCCACCTGGATCTTACTTCAACCCCCTCCCACTCCTACCCTGGTAAATTTTGTACTGGGAGAATGAAAAGTCCGTTTGTCTTGGTGTTCAGAGAAAATATGAGGGAAAAGTCACTGATTCCTTAATTCTCTCCTGACTAACTTGGTTTATTACTTCTTCATAACTACCCTGCTTCTTCAGACTGGTTTGCCTGAGGATGGAAATACTGTGACTTCACTATGTGGGGATTTATTTTACAGGGACCTACCTAAATTATCTGTCTTGGAAGCATGTGGTTGTAAGTTCAATCCCTAGTGCCACCACATATGTTAAGGACCATCTTGGCAGCTCTGCTGCTTGTGATCCTTGGTACCACAGTAATTTCTGACCCCAGCACAACCTGGTGCTTCTAAACTCTGTGAACCATGAGGTGCACTATAGTGAGAAAAGAGATATGAGCATCATGGCCAGAAATTGTGAGCCTTGGTGAGCTCAAATGCATGAGCTCCATTGCTAAAGAGTGAGCACATGGATGAACACCACAGCTCAAGGAGTCAACCTTGGTGGGCAACATCAAGTGTGCAAATCCCTCAGCCTGATGAATAACCACAGCTGAAAGCAACAGCTAAGAATAGGTGAGCTCCAGCCCCATCTGGCTATATGTTTACAGTAACCTGGGACCCAGAGTAACTAAAGGAATAGAAAATAAGGGAGCGAAAAAATGCAAAACACAGTAGTTTTTAAAAAAGAAATTTAGGACCAGTATTATAGTACAGCAGATAAGGATTTTGCCTTCCATGTGGCTGACCTGACTTACATTCTCGGTATTCTATTGGTCCCTTGAGCCCACTAGGAGTGATTGCTGAGTGAAGAGACAAGAGTAAGCCCTGAGCACATCTGGGTATGAGCCCCAAAATTTAAAAACATAAAAATAATAAAGAAAACTTACTACATGTTTCCACTAAAGAGAAGACATGAATTAAGTGATAAGTTACTGCAAAAAATATAAATGCACTCATTTTATAAAAATTACCATTTTCACCAGAACTTTAGTACAGAAGATACAGCGCTTGATCCCCTGCAACCCGTATAGTCCCCTGAGCCCACTGGGAGTGATTCTTGTGTGCAGAGTCAGGAGTAACCCCTGATCACTGATGGGTGTGGCCCCCAAACAAACAAGTAACACAAAAAAAATCATCTTTTCCTTTCTTATAGATTATATATTCATCAGACTTCCTGTACAATCCAAAATCTTCTAAAATCTATGTGCTCTACATCTTTGAATTTTCATAATGTCTAGTCCAGTACTTCCTGTCTAACTCTGTCCAATAAAAGTTTATTGAAAGAAAGAGAGGAGTGCATTTGTTCTTTACATGATGCAAAAAAAAAAGAAAGAAAACAAATAAGGCGAAATTATAAAGAACTTTCTGGAGCATAAGCCATTTTAGGAACTGTTCATGAAGGGAAAGAAAGAAACATAAGACAGATCCCACACACACACATCTTAGCAATGGGTTGCTTATAAAAGCATGAACTAAAATAAATTCTAAATAAGTATTTTCTGAAGCAAGAAATAATTGTCAGGAAAGGGATGCTGAGAAAAAAATCATCCAACACTCCAAGCAGCAGCTTCCTTCTGTGTGATTTCTGCTGCTGGGTTGGGACATGGATTGGTATTGGGGACCTGGTGAATTCTGCAGCTGCTGGTTCTTAACTGGGAATATTAAAATTCTTGTATTGAGTTTCTCCTTCAAAGTTGAGTAAAACTAGTTTGCCTGAGCTCAGCAAAGGGCATGGGTGACTCAGAAAAATATGCATACTGATGGAAGAGGTTGGTTTTCACCTCCCAGCTTGTGTTTTCTTTTACACACACACACACACACACACACACACACACACACACACACACACACACACACACACACACACCCCACAATCCATCTCTCAAATGTAAGAACCATCCAGATCAGTAATGCCAACACCTCCCCAGCAAGGGAACTTTTAAAAAGTGACAATTAATCTAGTTTCCTGTAATATCCAGTGGTGGCTGAAGCATCTCTGAAAAGAGGTGGATGTATTTTCGGGAACAATCCCAAGTCTCATTAATTACAGGCTGCTGTCCTTGAAACAGGGGACACAAAAATCACAATCGCATCTGTGGAGTGGGTGGGGGCAGGCTGGTGAAGCATCCTTTGACATTCTTGGGGATTGTCTGCTCTGTAAACATTTCTTCAGTTTAGATTAGATTTTTATCTTTGGAGAAAGCCCTGAAAGTAAAAATTCCCTTAACCTCCTTGGTGTGAGATATTCACTTTAAAATAGGTGAGATAATTTTATTATTGTTATTGTTATTCTTATTGTTATTTTTACTTGCCTGGACCAACTGGAAGCAGATTAGGCCAACACTACAGAATGATGAGATAAATGAAACAGTAGCATCAACATGCCAAGGTGCTTCTTACTAAAGGACAATGCTCTATCTAGTTCTTGGGGCCACATATGAAACCCAAAGCTTCACTTAAATTTTGCCCTTAAGCGATATCAAAATAAATCGGCTGTACTTCTGTAATCACGAATAATTGACACAACTTATTGAGTCAGAAGTTTCATTGAGAGGCAAAATTACTGAATTCCAGCAAACTGAGCACTAGAGACAATGACTTCAGTCATTATTGTCATGGTATCACCCTTTTCAATGACTATAGTGATAAAATGCTGATGTTATCTGCATCACTTAAGCTACAGCTAAATAATTCTCATCAAGTCAAAATTAAACATATCTGAAAGATATTATCCAGAGTAAGCATGTCCTATAGACTTTTATTACCCAACTACACCTTGATGCACTGCATCTATCTGAATACATGTACCTTTTATCTTCTCAAGCAACTGGCCATATTCATTATCTTTAGAACAAACCCATGCTTATAACTATGTTATCTTAATTCCAAGAAAGAAATAAGTTAAATAACAAACCATTAAAAACAAAAAAACATAGAATAAAACACAGAAAACAAAAAAACACCTAACCTGTTCATGCAGATATCATGCAGATGAATAAGATGGGAAAACATTAGATGAAAAGTCACAGGAGAGATTTCCTACCGACTCTGATAAGGATGAGGAAAAGTCTGAGTAATGCATTGACTTTTTCACCTTCTCATTTCTTCTCCCATCATACACCCCATAGTCTTTTATAGAAATGAGGGTGGGGAGGGGCAGGCTGTTGGACAAAACAACTACAGCAACTCTAAGGCAAGAAATCTCTGTGGCCAAAACTTGCTAAACTCTTCCATACTCCAGGTAGTCCACTGCAACAGCCAATGTGTTCAATGTTCCCATAGCCCAGGCCACAGACTTTCTGGGTCTTGGCTTGAGCCCTTTGTGCCTTTATGAGAATCTTTGTGGGGAGGCTCCATTGTTCTCTTCAGTTTACAGAAGGAGGGTTGCTGGCATGTTCTATATGACAATGCAATATGGGAAAGGCACAACTCCTCATTTGGCACCTCCAGAACCTCTTCTGAGCCCAGATTCTCACAGCTCCCCAGGCAATGCAGCTGGCTAGTAGGGGACTATATTTTTTTCTTCAGAGGAAGGCACATCTTTCTCCTCTTTATTGGACAAAGACCTTGGCTGTGCCTTTGAAGGCATCATCTGAACTCTCTCATCATTGGACTTCACCAGTTCTCGATATTCCTGGATGAAGGTCTCTGAGGAGGGTGTGCAGATGAGAAGCATCAACATCACCTAGAAACTCCTTGTGCACAGAAAACTGCAGGGTCCAAGTGTGAAACTACTGAGGAGGAAATTCATAGGGAGAGGGCATGTTTCTCTGTAAAGAGACAATAGTCCTGGAAGTTCTCACTGCACTCTGTGATGAGTGCTCAAAAGCTGGTATGAGTGAGGTTTTTCTTTGGAAAATAAATGAATCTACCTTTTTTCCTTCACTCTCTAGTTCAGACTTTGGAGTTTTGCATCTTCTAGTTCCCTCAATGGCCCACCCTACCATATTTTGCTCTTCTCATAGTTAGGCTGCCGGTTTTGCCTTTTTTTTTTTTAATTTGGGGCCACACTTGGTGATCTCGAGGGATTACTCCTGGTGCTGTGTACAGGGAGCCCCTCATGGCCAGGACTTGGGAAATGATATTTGGTGACAGGGATGGAGCCAGGGCCAGCTGCGCAGAAGGCAAGTGTCTTGGTAGCTGTACTATCTATCTAGCTCCACTTTTTTTTTTCTTTCTGAAAATAGGATGGTAGCTTCAATAAATTTGGAAATCTTTGCTTTAGAGTCTCCTGTGGATCAGGAGTTTAAGACTAGTTTTTCCCCATTTTCATTCTTGCTCAGGTTTCTCTGCTTCCTTACCTATCTTGCAAGTTTGTCCTTTTTTTTTTTTTTGTTTTGTTTTTTTTTTTGTTTTTTTTTTTTCTCTTTTTTTTTTTAATTTTTTTTAATTTAAACACCTTGATTACATACATGATTGTGTTTGGGTTTCAGTCATAAAAGGAACACCACCCATCACCAGTGCAACATTCCCATCACCCAAGTCCCAAATCTCCCTCCTCCCCACCCAACCCCCGCCTGTACCCTAAACAGGCTCAACATTTCCCTCATACATTCTCAATATTAGGACAGTTCAAAATGTAGTTATTTCTCTAACTAAACTCATCACTCTTTGTGGTGAGCTTCCTGAGCTGAGCTGGAACTTCCAGCTCTTTTCTCTTTTGTGTCTGAAAATTATTATTACAAGGGTGTCTTTCATTTTTCTTAAAACCCATAGATGAGTGAGACCATTCTGCGTTTTTCTCTCTCTCTCTGACTTATTTCACTCAGCATAATAGATTCCATGTACATCCATGTATAGGAAAATTTCATGACTTCATCTCTCCTGACAGCTGCATAATATTCCATTGTGTATATGTACCACAGTTTCTTTAGCCATTCGTCTGTTGAAGGGCATCTTGGTTGTTTCCAGAGTCTTGCTATGGTAAATAGAGCTGCAATGAATATAGGTGTAAGGAAGGGGTTTTTGTATTGTATTTTTGTGTTCCTAGGGTATATTCCTAGGAGTGGTATAGCTGGATCGTATGGGAGCTCGATTTCCAGTTTTTGGAGGAATCTCCATATCGCTTTCCATAAAGGTTGAACTAGACAGCATTCCCACCAGCAGTGGATAAGAGTTCCTTTCTCTCCACATCCCCGCCAACACTGTTTATTCTCATTCTTTGTGATGTGTGCCATTCTCTGGGGTGTGAGGTGGTATCTCATCGTTGTTTTGATTTGCATCTCCCTGATGATTAGTGATGTGGAACATTTTTTCATGTGTCTTTTGGCCATTTGTATTTCTTCTTTGTCAAAGTGTCTGTTCATTTCTTCTCCCCATTTTTTGATGGGGTTAGATGTTTTTTTCTTGTAAAGTTCTGTCAGTGCCTTGTATATTTTGGAGATTAGCCCCTTATCTGATGGGTATTGGGTGAATAGTTTCTCCCACTCAGTGGGTGGCTCTTGTATCCTGGGCACTATTTCCTTTGAGGTGCAGAAGCTTCTCAGCTTAATATATTCCCATCTGTTAATCTCTGCTTTCACTTGCTTGGAGAGTGCAGTTTCCTCCTTGAAGATGCCTGTAATGTCCTGTAGTGTTTTGCCTATGTGCTGTTCTATATATCTTATGGTTTTGGGGCTGATATCGAGGTCTTTAATCCATTTGGATTTTACCTTTGTACATGATGTTAGCTGGGGGTCTAAGTTTAATTTTTTGCAAGTGGCTATCCAATTGTGCCAACACCACTTGTTGAAGAGGCTTTCCCTGCTCCATTTAGGATTTCCTGCTCCTTTATCAAAAATTAGATGGTTGTATCTCTGGGGAACATTTTCTGAGTATTCAAGCCTATTCCACTGATCTGAGGACCTATCCTTATTCCAATACCATGCTGTTTTGATAACTGTTGCTTTGTAGTACAGTTTAAAGTTGGGAAAAGTAATTCCTCCCATATTCTTTTTCCCAATGATTGCTTTAGCTATTCGAGGGTGTTTATTGTTCCAAATGAATTTCAAAAGTGTCTGATCCACTTCTTTGAAGAATGTCATGGGTATCTTTAGAGGGATGGCATTAAATCTGTATAATGCCTTGGGGAGTATTGCCATTTTGATGATGTTAATCCTGCCAATCCATGAGCAGGGTATGTGTTTCCATTTCCGTGTGTCCTCTCTTATTTCTTGGAGCAGAGTTTTATAGTTTTCTTTGTATAGGTCCTTCACATATTTAGTCAAGTTGATTCCAAGATATTTGAGTTTGTGTGGTACTATTGTGAATGGGGTTGTTTTCTTAATGTCCATTTCATCCTTATTACTATTGGTATATAGAAAGGCCATTGATTTTTGTGTGTTAATTTTGTAGCCTGCCACCTTGCTATATGAGTCTATTGTTTCTAGAAGCTTTTTGATAGAGTCTTTAGGGTTTTCTAAGTAGAGTATCATGTCATCTGCAAACAGTGAGAGCTTGACTTCTTCCTTTCCTATCTGGATTCCCTTGATATCCTTTTCTTGCCTAATCGCTATAGCAAGTACTTCCAGTGCTATGTTGAAAAGGAGTGGTGAGAGAGGACAGCCTTGTCTTGTGCCAGAATTTAGAGGAAAGGCTTTCAGTTTTTCTCCATTGAGGATAATATTTGCCACTGGCTTTTGGTAGATGGCCTTCACTATATTGAGGAAGGTTCCCTCCATTCCCATCTTGCTGAGAGTTTTGATCAAGAATGGGTGTTGGACCTTATCAAATGCTTTCTCTGCATCTATTGATATGATCATGTGGTTTTTATTTTTCTTGTTATTGATGTTGTGTATTATGTTGATAGATTTACGGATGTTAAACCAGCCTTGCATTCCTGGGATGAAACCTACTTGATCGTAGTGGATGATCTTCTTAACGAGGCATTGAATCCTATTTGCCAGGATTTTGTTGAGGATCTTTGCATCTGCATTCATCAGTGATATTGGTCTGTAATTTTCTTTTTTGGTAGCGTCTCTGTCTGGTTTAGGTATCAAGGTGATGTTGGCTTCATAAAAGCTATTTGGAAGTGTTTCTGTTTGTTCAATTTCATGAAAGAGTCTTGCCAAGATTGGCAGTAGTTCCTCTTGGAAAGTTTGATAGAATTCATTAGTGAATCCATCTGGACCTGGGCTTTTGTTTTTCGGCAGACATTTGATTACTGTTTTAATTTCATCAATGGTGATGGGGGTGTTTAGATATGCTACATCCTCTTCCTTCAACCGTGGAAGATTATAAGAGTCCAAGAATTTATCCATTTCTTCCAGGTTCTCATTTTTAGTGGCGTAGAGTTTTTCAAAGTAGTTTCTGATTACCCTTTGAATCTCTGTCATATCAGTAGTGATCTCTCCTTTTTCATTCCTGATACGAGTTATCAAGTTTCTCTCTCTCTCTTTCTTTGTTAGGTTTGCCAGTGGTCTATCAATCTTGTTTATTTTTTCAAAGAACCAACTTCTGCTTTCGTTGATCTTTCGGATTGTTTTTTGAGTTTCCACTTCGTTGATTTCTGCTCTCAGCTTTGTTATTTCCTTCTGTCTTCCTATTCTTGGGTCCTTTTGTTGAGCATTTTCTAGTTCTATTAGCTGTGTCATTAAGCTACTCAGGTAAGCTCCTTCTTCCTTCCTGATGTGTGCTTGCAAAGCTATAAATTTTCCTCTCAGTACTGCTTTTGCTGTGTCCCATAGGTTCTGAGAGTTTGTGTCTTTATTGTCATTTGTTTCCAGGAACCTTTTTATTTCCTCCTTGATTTCATCTCGGACCCACTGGTTATTGAGCATGAGGCTGTTTAACTTCCAGGTGTTAAAGTGTTTCTTCTGAGTCCCTTTGGAGTTCACAAATAATTTCAGAGCCTTGTGGTCAGCGAAGGTAGTCTGCAAAATTTCTATCCTCTTGATCTTATGGAGGTATGTTTTATGTGCCAGCATGTAGTCTATCCTGGAGAATGTCCCATGTACATTGGAGAAGAATGTGTATCCAGGTTTCTGGGGATGGAGTGTCCTATATATATCCACTAGGCCTCTTTCTTCCATTTCTCTCCTCAGGTCTAGTATATTCTTGTTGGGTTTCAGTCTGGTTGACCTGTCCAGTGTTGACAAAGCCGTGTTAAGGTCCCCACAATTATTGTGTTGTTGTTGATATTATTTTTCAGATTTGTCAACAGTTGTATTAAATATTTTGCTGGCCCCTCATTCGGTGCATATATGTTTAGGAGAGTGAATTCTTCCTGCTCTACGTACCCCTTGATTAATATAAAATGTCCGTCTTTGTCCCTTACAACCTTCCTGAGTATAAAGTTTGCATTATCTGATATTAGTATGGCCACTCCAGCTTTTTTATGGGTGTTGTTTGCTTGGATAACTTTTCTCCATCCTTTTATTTTGAGTCTATGTTTGTTCTGACTATTCAGGTGCGTTTCTTGTAGGCAGCAGAAGGTTGGATTGAGTTTTTTGATCCATTTAGCCACTCTGTGTCTCTTAACTGGTGCATTTAGTCCATTGACGTTGAGAGAAAGAATTGTCCTGGGATTTAACGCCATCTTTATTTCAAAATTTGGTGTGTCTTTTGGGTAGTCTTGTCTTAGATTAGGTCTTTCAGTTTTTCTCTTAAGACTGGTTTTGTGTCTGTGAAGTTTCTGAGCTGTTTTTTGTCTGTGAAACCATGTATTCTTCCATCAAACCGGAAAGTGAGTTTTGCTGGGTATAGTATTCTGGGTGAAGCATTCATTTCATTCAGTCTTGTCACAATATCCCACCACTGCTTTCTGGCATTGAGCGTTTCTGGTGACAGGTCTGCTGTAAATCTCAGGGAAGCTTGCTTGAACATGATTTCCCCTTTTGATCTTGCTGTTTTCAGAATTCTGTCTCTATCTGTGGGATTTGTCATTGTGACTAGGATGTGTCTTGGGGTGGTTTTTCTGGGGTCTCTTTTGGTTGGTACTCTTCGGGCATGCAGGATTTGATCACATATATTCTTTAGCTCTGGAAGTTTCTCTTTAATGATGTTCTTGACCATTGATTCTTCCTGGAAATTTTCTTCCTGGGTCTCTGGGACTCCAATGATTCTTAAGTTGTTTCTGTTGATCTTATCATAGACTTCTATTTTCGTCTGTTCCCATTCTTTGACTAATTTTTCCATTGTCTGCTCATTTGCTTTAAGTTTTTTGTCCAATCTCTCCTGCTGTATGGAATTGTTATGTATCTCATCTTCCACAGCACCAAGTCTATTCTCAGCTTCTGATACCCTGTCCCAGAGCTTATCCATTTTGTCATTCACTTCATTTACTGACTTTTTCAGTCCTGTTAGTTGACATGTTATTTCAGTTTGGAGTTTTGTCATTTCTGCCTTCATATTTTCTTGGTTCTTATTAGTGTTCTGTTCAACTCGATCCATGGTTTCTTGGAGTCTGTTGAGCACCTTCCATATTGCTAGTCTAAAGTCCTTATCTGAGAGGTTGATTAGTTGTTCAGTCATTATCTGGTCCTCAGAATTGTCATCTTCATTCTCTATGTCTGATGCTGGCCTGCGTTGTTTCCCCATTGTCACACTTGTATTGTGGGTTTTTCTACGTGTTGTGGTGGTATTCATTGTCTATATGATGTAGGCAGCACACTCCTCTGGCTCCTCCCTTTCTGGATGGGCTGACTTGCCTCTAAGGGAGGGGAGTCCTCCGTGGATGAAGCCTCACACTGGGTCAAATCTTAGGCCCGAGCATGCAACAGAGAAGACAGTCCAGAGAGAAATGTTTGCTTCTGTGATATAGCGCCATTCTTAGTGTGATTTTTCCTTCTTGTTGCAATGGTGTTCTTTCCTTAGAAAGAGTGCACGGCCGCGTAGCGAAGCGGAGCTAAGTGCTCCTCTGAGCCTCTTTTTGCCCCACTCGCAAGAGTTTCACGCAAGAGGACAGTAGACAGACATAGACAGGTCACACTCACAGTCTTTCACAGCTGAGCCCCACTGGGCCGGTGTACTTTCGCGGATTTTCCCCGCCTGGTGTCACACACAGGGAGCCAGCTTTTGCAAAGGTTAGCCGGTTTTTATGCTCTGAAGTCCCTCCCTGAAAATGGCGTCTGGGCGAGCGAGGTTTCTGGAGGCTCTTTTTGCCCCACTCGCAAGAGTTTCACGCAAGAGGACAGTAGACAGACATAGACAGGTCACACTCACAGTCTTTCACAGCTGAGCCCCACTGGGCCGGTGTACTTTCGCGGATTTTCCCCGCCTGGTGTCACACACAGGGAGCCAGCTTTTGCAAAGGTTAGCCGGTTTTTATGCTCTGAAGTCCCTCCCTGAAAATGGCGTCTGGGCGAGCGAGGTTTCTGGAGGCTCTTTTTGCCCCACTCGCAAGAGTTTCACGCAAGAGGACAGTAGACAGACATAGACAGGTCACACTCACAGTCTTTCACAGCTGAGCCCCACTGGGCAGGTGTACTTTCGCGGATTTTCCCCGCCTGGTGTCACACACAGGGAGCCAGCTTTTGCAAAGGTTAGCCGGTTTTTATGCTCTGAAGTCCCTCCCTGAAAATGGCGTCTGGGCGAGCGAGGTTTCTGGAGGCTCTTTTTGCCCCACTCGCAAGAGTTTCACGCAAGAGGACAGTAGACAGACATAGACAGGTCACACTCACAGTCTTTCACAGCTGAGCCCCACTGGGCCGGTGTACTTTCGCGGATTTTCCCCGCCTGGTGTCACACACAGGGAGCCAGCTTTTGCAAAGGTTAGCCGGTTTTTATGCTCTGAAGTCCCTCCCTGAAAATGGCGTCTGGGCGAGCGAGGTTTCTGGAGGCTCTTTTTGCCCCACTCGCAAGAGTTTCACGCAAGAGGACAGTAGACAGACATAGACAGGTCACACTCACAGTCTTTCACAGCTGAGCCCCACTGGGCCGGTGTATTTTCGCGGATTTTCCCCGCCTGGTGTCACACACAGGGAGCCAGCTTTTGCAAAGGTTAGCCGGTTTTTATGCTCTCGCAAGTTTGTCCTTAAAGAGCATCCACCCGTGGAAATGATCCTTTTGAGAGATAGCATGGAGGTAAGGCATTTGCCTTGCATGCAGAAGGATGGCGGTTCAAAACCCTGCATCCCATATGGTCCCCTAAGCTTGCCAGGGGAGTGTAGAGCCAGGAGTAAGTCCTGAGTGCTGCCTGATGTGACCCCCCCAAAAAAATTCCTTTTTTTTTTGTTGTTTTTTTTTGTTGTTTTTTTGGGCCACATCCGGTATTGCTCAGGGGTTGCTCCTGGCTGTCTGCTCAGAAATAGCTCCTGGCAGGCAGGGAGGACCATATGGGACACCGGGATTCGAACCAACCACCTGGATTGGCTGCTTGCAAGGCAAACACCACTGTGCTATCTCTCTGGGCCCAGGATGCTTTTTTCTCTGGTATTCTCTCCCATTTTCTACTTGGAGCAAATCCACTTTTAAAGTGGAGAAAATCCACTTTGGGAAATTTCCTTTCCTGGGTAAGTGTTGATGTTCAGAGAACGTGATCAGGGTCTCATCAATAGCGAAGAGAAAACCCTGACACAGGAAGGCCTGGTGTTTATCTAGATTTCACCTTCTCTATCTACATCCTTCTATTTCCCTTCTTCACACATTCTCTCTGCAGCATGGTGAAAAACACTGCCACTGCTTTTGGAACTACACTGGTTTCTTCTGGAAAAATGAAATGGATGAGCCTATGTGGCCCATGGAGATGAAGAGCAGGCACAAGGTTTCAAGAAAATAAAGACTGAGACATCTCAATCTAGAATGTCCCTCAGTAAAAGATATCTATTCTATTCTCTGGTAAATAGCTGAGAAGTGAGATCTCTTATGTTCAATTCTCAAGATGAAAGTCACCTCAGGCTCTCAGATATCCCAAAGGCCCTCTTAGCCAGCAATTCATGTTCCTCTACCTCTACAACAGGATTCCTTATTCCTGACCCACCCTAAACCCTTCTTAACTGAGTTTGGTTGGACTCTGGACTCATTCTTCCACTTGATGCTCTCTAAATGAATTATTCCACATGAAACGATTATTTGATGATTATTTCTGACCCTTCTACTCCTTCTGGGTCACTGGGATGTCTGACCTTATTCTATGAGTACCATTTAATCTAGTGTCTTGGGGTATAGGAACATCTGTGTATTTCTTCTCTTCCCACCTTGACAATGTTAATTTGGGTCAGAATATTGGCCCCCCATTCACCAGCAAATCCAATTACTATGTTTTAAATAACACAAGCTGTGCCCAGAGTTCATACAGAATGCCAATGGATATGTGAAGAAAGGCCATGGGATCAACTGGTTTAACAGTCAATCAGTGAATCTGATGAAACAACTGCTTTTTCTCTCACTTCCTCCCAACTCCCAGTGAACTGACTGATATCACAGGGAAATTCCTACAGTGACTGAGCAGAAGAGCTCTGAAAATTTCAAAGTTAAGACTCAAGCTGGTTTAATGAGTTTTTGAATTTAATGATAGAAACAGCCTTTGTGGTTGGGGACAGCAAACTTACAGGCAATTGTTTTTTTAAACTATTTATTGTACAGTGCATCTGAATCATATTTTGTGAAACTTTAGAGCCTTTTGGCTGATTCTTTTTAAAATGCTTGATAAGCCCGTTTTGCAAGTTTCAGGCACTATGTAAAACCTAAAAGTCATCAGAACAACATCTTTTTTATTTTCCTCTGAATTTTGGCTAACATAGATTGTTGACTCTTTGCAAATGCATATGTCAATGGAAACAAGCTACTTGTCAAGGTGGAAAGAGAAAAAAATAAATATCATTTGGGATGAAATGTTTTGGCTTAGAAAATAATGCATTTGGAGAGCTCATCAAGACAAATCAAACATGTGCAGTTCATTTTGGAAAGATACCATGTTCCAAGAGATGAAACATTTCTTCATATGCAATATATTGCCACAGTCTGAAAAGAAAACCAATTTACCTAAATTACTCAAACCTATAATCTGCTTTGTATGTTTTATCTATGTTGGAAAAAGTCTGTCGACCCTGGGGGTGGAGCGGTGGTGTAGTGGTAGGGCATTTGCCTTGCACACTGGACTGTGGTTCGATCCCTTGGGATCCAATATGTCCCTCTAAGCCAGGAGCAACTTCTAAGCTCATAACCAAGAGTAACCCCTGAGCATCACCGGGTGTGGCCCAAAAACAAAAACAAAAAAAATGTCTGTGAACCTAAATCCATTTTTACCATGAATATTTCCTGCTCAGAAACATGTATAATCATGGTATTAATTCTTTAAAGCATGAAAATTATTTTGTTGAATTTTGAGCCACACCTAGTGGTACTTAGGGGTTTTACTTGGCCCTGAGTTAAGGTCATTTCTGGCAGGGCTTGGGGGACATTTTTGGATGCTTTGGGGGATTAAAGCTGAGTCTGCCACATGCAAGGTAAATGCCCCCCCCCATTGTGCTATCACTCCTAGCCCCCAAGCCATGAACATTTCTATGTTGGAGTCCTATTTTTTGTAGATTGAAAAAATATCCTGAACTAAACTGTAGATATAGGTCAATGTACCTATATTCATGTACCATGAATTTATTATACAAGTCGAATATTATACTCAGGCAATAAAGGAAGATACATCTTAGTTGTGAGTAAAAAACAGTTTGTATACTATAATGTACAACTGGAAGCCTAAGTCTTTCAGCATTGAACAATATTCATGATAAATGCTCTAGGAAAACCAGAGGGTCTCAGGTATGCTTTACATCCACCCATGAACCAATTGATGATTGTCTTTCCAAGGAAATACTAGACCAAAGTTTAGAATACATGTTAACATTTTTAAAGCTATCAATCAATAGCCTTTTTTGTTTGTTTGTTTTTGGGTCATACCTGGCTGCGCTCAGGGGTTACTCCTGGCTCTATGCTCAGAAATCGCTCCTGGCAGGCTAGGGGGACCATATGGGATGCCAGGATTCGAACCATTGTCCTTTTGCAAGGAAAGCAAATGCCCTACCTCCATGCTATCTCTCAATAGACTTCTTTGTTTTTGTTTGTTTGTTTGTTTGGGAGCCACTTTTTAATGTAGTAAAGTAAATTCTGCCATTTATCTATATTGGGTCAATTGTAGGATTTATCTTTAAAGGATATTTCAGATGCATTTGTTCTTTTTTCTGTTTATACCTCTAGAGTGTCTGACTTGAAAATATTGCAGGTGAATTGTTTCCATTTGATATGAATGTGGTTACCTGAGGTACCTTCTATGCCAGTTTTATTCAGAAACTAAAACAAAAACTCATGATGCCATTTTCTATGCCTCCATATATGTAATTTCTCATAAAAAAAAAAACAAAGAATAAGAACATAATAGCCAGTTGATTTTCTGTCTCAAAATTTAGCTTTCAGGATGTCCCAATTTCCCAAGTCCCGCTGCAAATGATTCAATATTTATTTTCATGGGCAATTAACCAAGTCATTTGAATAAATAAAGAAGCAACCCCTTTCTGTGAAATATATAGTCATAAGGAAACATTAAAATATTAGGACTGAGGGTATGTCTATAAAGCAATAATTTCTATTGACCTGAGTAATAGCAATATCTCGTATCTGTCTAGCACTGCACAGTTTAGAGAGCACTTTGATTCCTCAGGACAACAGTTTATACTGAGAAACAACTAGAATAACATCTTTGTAACCGCGAGTTATTCTATTTTATGACTCCATGACTGCTTATTTGAACTGCACAGTAGACTGCCTCATTGTAAAGATCTCAAAAAAAAAAAAAAAAAAAAAGACGAAATAAGCAAGAATTCAAGAGGGCAAAACAATCAGATAGATTAAAAACAAAGAAAATAAATATACAGTAGTTTCTCAGGGTTGCTGGTGGCATTGATACTTTTCTACTTTTGATTATCCTAATTTTAAACATTTTCTAATTGTTCTTAAAAGAAAATATAGCCTATTGAGTTTTCAGTAAAAGAATCTGGGCAAATTTATAAGCTTCAAGTTTAGCTATGAATTGTTGATCTGATATCTGAATTGTCTTTAATGTTCTTTCAAGAAAAAAGTTGGTACAAGCCTTTGGATGTTTGGAGACAAACCATATGACATTAAAGTAAAACTCATTTGAAGGGCCCGGAGAGATAGCACAGCGGTATTTGCCTCGCAAGCAGCCTATCCAGGACCAAAGATGGTTGGTTCGAATCCCAGTGTCCCATATGGTCCCCCGTGCCTGCCAGAAGCTATTTCTGAGCAGACAGCCAGGAGTAACCCTTGAGCACCGCCGGGTGTGGCACAAAACCAACCAACAAACAAAAAAAAATCAAAAAACAAACAAACAAAAAAACCTCATTTGTAGATCAACAAATGTCATCAACCATTGGCCGCTAAAGGTTACAACCAACATAGGTCTACCTTGTTGCTTTGGTCAGTACATCCTTAATGATCTTTTTATCTGGATGTGGCTGTGGAGTGTAATAACATTGACATGATTGCTATTACAATGTATTACAATAAGGTGCATTGTAATCTACTATAATTTCAGTGACCATTTGATTTCAAAAATTATAAAATATGTTTTAAAATAAAATATTTTAAATAAATATTTAACTTAAAGTATATTTTAATAAAATATTTAAAATAAATATTTAAAATAAAATGTTTTCCTCGACTCACAATGTAGTCCATTTCTGCACATTTAGAGAACCAATAAAATCTCATTTTAACAAAGGACTCTTGAGAAATGGAAAGTGATTTGAATATGATTATTTCTTAGAGAGACGAGGTCAGTATTATGTGGGACCATTTTTTCATAAAACTGAGCAGAAAAGACTAAAGAGGAAGCATTGTATGAAAAGAATCCATTATTTATACCTTATATACATTAGTGATCTAGAGAGAGTCTGTGCATATTAAATGAGTTCATTTACAGATCATAGAGTTCAGCCATATTTCTGGAGGCTATAGCCCAGAAATAAGAATTTGGAAGGCAACTGCTTTAATTTTCTAGATTGAAAATAAATAGTTGAAGTTTATGATATAGTGTAGCTGGGAGCCATGGGTAGAAGTGGTTGAGAGCTACACCTGGCAAGTTTTTATGGAGGTAGGTATTTACAACACAATACAAATTTGGAAAGAAAGTTAATTAAATATGATCATGATCTATAACAAGCAATTTGTTGCATAAAATTCTGTCTTCTTAGCAAACCAGCTGGCAGATTCAGACAATGATTTGTGTCTTGTCTCATCTCACCTGAACCCTACTCTGAACTAACTACATGAATAATGCAGAAAAGAGTGTTCAAATTATCTAGACAACCTCCCACTTTATTTTCAAAATAGAGACTTCTTCTTGTGTATTATTTATATTGCTATAACATATGCACTATTTAGTATAATTCAGTCCCAATAATATACTTGATCAAATGTTTTAATTTGTCATACTTTATGAAGGTAACCCACTTTTAAACTAAATTAAATCATTATCATTTATATATTTCTGGAGGAGGAAGGTGAGTTGTTTGCAGAATGATTTAGGTTAGATAAATATAGCTTAAAAACTAGCAGTTTAATTGAATTTCCATCTAGGACTGCCAATCAAATCATGAAAATATTTCAAATACCATAAAAGCTTGCATTTTGCTGGCTTGAGCCTTTCTGGTATTAGGCATTTGCTTCTTTAAAGGTCTTTTTGAGAGATAAAGCATAAATTTTATTTTAAACTGATTGTGTAAAGAGGAAGGTTTATAATTTACTACTGAGAAATACTGAGATACCAAGAGATTATTTATATTATTATTGTATTGCATTATTTACAGATTTTATCGGTTGATAATGCTAATCAGAATTTTTCTTTCTCTCATTCTTTCTTTTTTTCTTTCTCTCTCTTTCTTTCTCTCTCTCTTTCATTCTCTTTCTTTCTCTCTCTTTCTCTCTTTCTTTCTTTCTTTCTTTCTTTCTTTCTTTCTTTTTTTTTCTTTTCTTTCTTTCTTTCTTTCTTTCTTTCTTTCTTTTTTCTTTTTTCTTCTGTCTTTCTTTTCTTTCTTTCTTTCTTTCTTTCTTTCTTCTTTCTTTCTTCTTTCTTTCTTTCTTTCTTTCTTTCTTTCTTTCTTTCTTTCTTTCTTTCTTTCTTTCTTTCTTTCTTTCTTTCTGTCTTACTTCCTTCTTTTCTTCCTTCCTTCCTTCCTTCCGTCCTTCCTTCCTTCCTTCCTTCCTTCCTTCCTTCCGTCCTTCCTTCCTTCCTTCCTGTTTTTCCCTCACTAGCATAAGAAAGATGATACAGTTGAAGACATTGGCATTATACAGTAAATCAAGTTAATATGTTATTTTGCTTATATAATTGAATATAGCATCATTTAACAAAGAACTTTGGTAACTGCCACTTTTCTAATGAATTATTAAATGAGTTGATGAAACCTGAGTAATATATTTTGAGTCCTAGCTTTGTATCTATTGTAATTTTATTGACTATACAACCAGTCAAGGAATTTGGCACAAGTTCTGGCAACAGTCAAGATCCTCTTTCTCAGAGCAAAAGGACAAGGAATCAGGGATATCTGATACATCCTCATTCTATGTCTTCACATATGTCTAATCCTCCCTGTCTCAAGGTCTTCACCAGAGTTTTCCCATATGCCAACACACTCTTCTCTTTTTTTTAAAAAATGTATTGATTAATCACCATGTGATAGTGGTAAAAAGTTGTTAACCTTCTTTCCTGGTGGTGCTCAGTGTTACTCCTGATCTTCTCTCAGACATTACTCCTGACAGACTCAGGTGACCATATGAGATGTTAAGAATTGAATCCAGGTTGGCTGCATGTAAGGCAAATGCCCTTTCTACTGTGCCATGGCTCCAGCCCATTCTTCTCTGTTCCTTTTTCTCCTTTTATTTTTTTTAGACAATGTAATTTGCACTATTGTTACAGAAAGTGTATCATGCATATCACTTTACCTCCTTAGTACTCAGTTCTCTTCCAGAATGATCATTTTCAACTATTACATGGTACTTTTGGTATGCTTCTTTTTATGTTGTCCAGTTGCTAACCATATTTTAGGTCTCTCAGCTCTAGATATTCATTTTTAGCTTTTCCTGACTCTCACCATCCCATCTCTCCACAAATGCCAACCCTCTATGGGTAGATCCAATGCCAACAATTTCAGAAGGAAATTGACCTCTTTCTTCCAACAACAGCTACTATACTTTAGTATTGACTAACTTTGCATCTCTCATCAGTGTTCATTCCAGAGTGAAGAGCAAGTAATTGGTGCTCAATAAACATTGGGTGAATGAACACACAAATTAATTTTAAATAACACAACCAAGTCACTGAGATACAGGGCACATTCAAGGAGAAGGAGCAAGAGATTCAAAGGACAAGTTTCAGAGAGAGAAAAAAATTGGCAAAAGAGAGAGGGGAAGCAGAAAAAAAAGGCCCGAGAAAGATTCCTTCGTAGGAAGAGTAGAGTTTGTTGAAAAGAATGAAGAAAGCTAAGAATTCTGGGACTTAGAACAAAGAGTAAGCCAGGAAGCACAAAGGCAGTCTTTGATAGAGGCTGGGAGCAGATCAGAAAAGGAGGAGCTGGTACCTCAGAATATCTTTATTCAAAGGAAAATGAAAAGGCAGTCAATGGTTTTATCAGGGATGATCTACACCCAGGGTTGACCATTTACAGACATACCACTTCCTGCCATAGGGAAGTCAATTATTTAGGAAGACAGAAAGGAGGAAACAACAATTGCAAAAGAAGAGTCTAGTCCAGTATCACTTAGCTAAGGGGTTATTTGAGATGATTGAAAGGAAGAGTAACTAGTAAAATGGTGAAGAGACAGGTGTTGGAACAGTGCATGACTGGAACAAAACTCAGCAATCAACACTTCTCTGTTTTTCATGGTGAAGATGATTAAAAAAAGGCAGAAAAATGCATGAAATAATCTGAGGACTTGTTAGCAAGAGTGGCTAGTGAGAAATGAGGAGGAAAACTTGTCAAGAAATGTCTCTCTCAGGGCTAGAACGGTAGAACAGTGAGTAAGGCTTTTTCCTGGTCAGCAGTTTAGCTAGGTTCCATCCTCAGTACTACAAGTGATCTCCCTCAACCCACCCAAAGTAAAACCTGAGCATAGTGCTGGGAGGAAGACTTGAGCATAGCTAGATATGACCCCTCTCAACTCCTCACTTTCAAATAAAATTTTTTTGTTTCATTTTTGTTTCAGAGCTAAAGGGAAAGTATGCCATAGATTTTAACTTTGAAAGTGCTGTTTGACTGGCTAAAATAAATTCTAAGAATCGGTTAAAATTTGGGATGTACTAAGCACATACAAAAATAACTTAAAGAGGAGAGATGACAAGTGATTCTTAGCTAGGAAATATTAAATGTAAGTTTAAAATTAACTACTATTTCGCTTCTGTAACCTTGCTTTGCTTTAGACATGGGACATAAAGGGTGCATTCTAAGAAGTACCAGGATAGTCAGATAGTTTAAGTAAACTAGCAGTAAACTAAGGAATCTAATTGCACCCAGGGACTAATTATATTTGGGGACCTGAGGGCACCCGAATGAAATGTGGGCCACCTGAGGTACCCAAGTGGCAAAATCTATAAATCTATAGAACTGGCACTAGAGTTCTTCCTTCACTAACCAGTTTACCCCTAAGCAATGATGTAATGTGTATGCCAATCCATTCTAAAATTGTATAAAAGCAAGATGTAAGATGGGCCAGGGTCGTCATCCGAGAGAGGTGTGACCCCAACATGCTGAAATAAATTTGTTTGCTTTTTTGCATTACTGTCATCTCATCTGATCTTTGTGGAAATGGGTCTCGAGTCCAGAGCTAGCATAAACTCAGAGTCAGTTATACGAGGGGCTGTACCAGAGATAAACTTGTAAATTTGGCCTCAGTTGGTAAAGAAAACAATAGGCACAGATGGTCTTGGGAGAGAGAAGTCAGTCTCTAACACATAACCCAAAAGAGGGCCAACAAGAGTTTTAAAGATTTTTTAAAAACTCAAAGGCCACAGTGATAGAGTACTCACATAATACTTTAAATGAGATGATTAGGAATAGTCCCTTATTGGAAAATTTGACTATTTGCAGATTATGGTTTTAATCGGGGGCTCCTCATAATCTTCTGAGCCCATAAGGAATGATCCCTGAGCTCAGAGTCAAGAGCCTTGAACACTGCCAGGTGTGGCACAAAAAAACTGAACAAAAATTTTTCAAAATTCTAAAAAGGTAAAATTCAGAGGGTAGGTTGTTACTGAAGCTAGATTAAAGTGTTTTCAGGAGAGTATAGAGTGAAAAGTATGTTTGCTCTTAGAAATTAATACAAAGCTATATTTAATGGTATAATTAAGTACATGGCCATTTTAGGAACAGCCATTATGGTGGGTTATTTGGGGATAGTCAACATGATTGGGGATCATTGAGTCCTCTGTTTGTGACTAATATTACATAGTTTATATATGCCATCACATTGAACATAGTGGTTTAATTAGAAGATTATTTGTGGGTTTTTTGATGTTCAAGTGGTGTTTCTGGCATACTACTAGATAAGGAACTCATTGTATTTTAGTAATGAGAGAAATTATCTATTCTAGCCACAAACCTATGTTGTAAGTAAAGAAAAAAATCTGGAGACGTTTTCAAGGTTCTAGACATCCAAGAGTTTTTAATAGAGCCTATTTCTCAACTTTCAGTCATTTTCCTACCACCTTCCCTACCATTTTATCACTTGAGTTATGTATTGGCTGTAAAATTGCCTTTCTATATATCCAATACCAACTGTAATTTAGGCCAGTGTGCATTTTATTATAGCATGCTTTCATTCAGAATTGTAAATGTGCAGTACACTTTAAAATTTCCAACTTTGAGATGTCAACTACCTGTCAACGAAAGACAAAGAAAATGCACCCTATCACCAACCTCCTTCCCCCAATATCCCATAATCTTTGAAGAGAGCTCGTTAGTAATGATCCTATTGGAAAATATATTGGAAATGGGTCAGTGGATGAGGAAGAGACTTGAGTTATGAGATATTTCTGTTGTTTGTATACTTGCTCCCAAGATATATTTTCTGCGTAAGAGATTTCCATATTTCCCCGAGGGACTTTTATTATCCAACCCACCAATTTAACCACCCAACTCAAATTGGAGCAGTTAATATGGGATCTAAAGTCTCTGAATTGCAGAAGTCAACTCTATTTCTTCACTAATTCTCCCTTTACTTAGCATGCAAAGAAATATTTTCAGAGAAGCATGTTTATCCTTGTGCTGCAACTGTGAAGCAGTGATAACAGTTTTCATGTGACATATGAAAATCAGGTTTACGACTCTCTGGTCACAAATAAGAGACATATTTTCTTGATGCCCTTTTGAAGACATAGGATGTGTGTCAATGTCATCATCTTTTTCTGTATCTGAGAGCGGGCAGAGTAAGTGTTAAAAAAGATATTAAAATATATCACTGCTCTAAAAACTCATGCATGCTTTCATTCTGTCTTGCCTGATATCTAATGAATGCTTGTTTTCCAAATGGTAATAAATAGAGTTAATCATATTCAAAGTTGGAAAATCATATTAGTAAAAAGTTTTCAAATAAATTGCTAAGTTCTGCAACAATGGAATGACCGTATAAAACATTCATATTTATTACTACCTAGAAGCCACAATTCTTCCCATATAACTCATTTTCCAAACTGTGAGGAAATGGTTCATTATAAAATATGAATGATTACTTAAAAAAAGCTCTGTCTTCACACAAAGCAAAGTCTTATATCTTATGTTTTCAAAAGGGCATTCTAGCTGCTCTTTGATTTGATAGTATTTCCAGAAAATGACTTAAATTTAAATCTGTTTGTATTTGAACAAGCACATAAGACACACAGACAAACAGACAGACCCAATCTTGGTGTTTTGCTTAGAGTTCACAAGTGAGGTCTTCACATACCACAGTCATCATCAAATCACTTTTATTTGAGCCCCTCTGCATCCACAGTACTGAGTAGTAATTGGAGAGATTTACAGTTAGTGTGAGAGATTCTGTTATAATTCAACTTCTGATTACTATTTATCTATCAATCTATCTAACTATCATCTATCAATCTATCTATCATCTATATATCTAATCTATGTATAGAAATTTGACAAAATTCAATGACTATCAACAAGTTTTGAATTCATATTCAGAAATTTCTATATGATTTCTCATATTCATATTACAAAAAAATAAAACCCAAGACATTTAGAAAAATGGAGTATTGTTCTAAATGTGGGCCAAAAACATTAATAGAGTATACATATTGGTTTGCTAAAAGTTGTACTGTTTACTATTTGGCTCCAAGGCATTCATTAGAAACCTCAACAATCTTTATTTACAGGTCAGCATTTCAAAGATTATGTCCTGGAGTGTACTGTAGAGAAACCACATGCAGGTGGAGCTCCATATTTCTAGTACTTTTAGGAAACACTGCCCATTGAACTATCTTATTAGAATTTCATAACTCTTGGTGCCTTTACAAGATTTTCAAGAAGGCACTCATAAAGACAACCTGTTGGGTCACTTAACCCAGCATTCCCCAAATTTAATTATCTAATTAAATGACTTATGCTACTTAGAGAACAAATTAAAAAAAAAAAACTCACCTACTAGCATTCAAATACACATTAGTTTTGAAAATGTGGCCTAAGTACATAGCTAATATTATTACTATCATTGTGAAATCTCCTAAACATGCTAGGTAGAAACTGTTCAGCATCCCAGTTGTGGCTGTTACCATACAAGCAAGCACAATTATACCTATTGCTCAGCCTTCACTATAGTCCTAACACACTCACATAGACATCTCAGTCTTTTTTCAATGGACATCAGCCCTTGGATTGAGATTTCCCCATAAAAATGTTATTATCCAGGAGATTCAATTGCAAATGAATTTTAATAGTTAAATTCTGTTAAGAAATAGTAGTTTGAATTAACAAAATGTGAATTTTATTATTATTCCTAGTTCTTTCATATAGAATTTCATAAACAGTAAATTTCTTCCTAGAAAGAATGTTCTAGAAGTTCTATTTTGATTTACTTGTTTTCCTGGTATTATATTGGTTTATAAGATTGTACTTTAAGTGTAATTTCATACCCATCATTGAGTACCAGTATCCTTCTACCATGTCTACTGAACTTCAATCTTTCTTTTCATCATCACAGAAACCTTATTTCTATATTTTATGTCTAATAGATTGTGTCACTTGACTTTGTCTACAACTCAATTTTATTTCTTTCTATACCATAGATAAGTGATATCATTTAGTATTTATCTCTCTTATTTTGATTTATTTTGCAAATAATTTATATTCTTATAAATAAAATTATATTAAATACATAGATGTACACATATGCTCATGTAGGATATAAAAAAATTCACATTTCCTATAGAGAAAAAATGCTCATAGTAAGACAGAGAACACAGTTGGCTTAAAAAAGTAAAGTAACATCAATTTAGCTTAAATGGAGTTTTTATGAGTCTGGGGAATAGATTTTGTAAAGGTGATTTTATTTCTCACTATAAGTCAATTAAGACAGTGCTCTGGGTTCCAATTCATGCTATTTCAATTTCAAATGTTTTCTTTAGTTTTATGTCCTTATCTGTGATAACAGAAATCATACCACCTGATTGTTTTGTTACTATAATTGTTGAATAAATTGACAGCCCTAAGGAAGGTAATTATAACTCTAGAAAAGTATACTCCAGACTTGGGTTGGAATATTACATTTTGAGCTGATTGGCCTAGGTAAAGTTTCTAAGTCTTAAGCATCACTTGCGATTTCTTTTCCAAGGAAGATCACATTTATCAACAAATTTACTTCTAAGATCGATTACACTCCAGGCAAAGTATCTAGCATCATTCCTGATATCAAAATTGATGCCACAAGTTTGGACTGGTGAAGAGTGTTTTACTTTCAATGACTGAAATTCAACTATGAAATTACTAAAAATATAATAAGTGTTAATTCCATGAAATAAAAAAGGCAAAATCAAAGCTAAGACCCACATTGCATGTGAAAACACTTTTGTGAATTGTTACAAAATATAATTATCAACGATCTTTATTGATAACAAATAATGTTAAGTAAATTTCCTTTCACTTTGAGTAGGATTCTATATAGTGACAGGAGGGAATCAAGGCACATAGAAATCCTAAGTGTTTATTCTCCATATTATCTAGGTTGATCTATTTCTATAATAATAATAAAAGTTAATATCATTCACAAATCTGTTTGTAGATGCAAATGTGATAGTATGCAGAAAATCTTTAACTTAGTGCTTGGCTGACAATAGGAGCACTAGCAACATTTTTGTCCTCAAAATAAAGTGTGATTGCCTTCTCCAGAAATAGTTCAAGCAAATTTTGATGGTGGGTATCAAACAGGGCTGTTAGCTCACTCATAAATTGCAGTGAAATGTTGAAGATGTTCTGTTTCCTAGAAGGCAAGTCTCTGAGACTTGGTAGTTCAAGATTTGGTAGTTTTACATTATGGTGTCTATCTGTAATAGCATCTACATTGAGGCTTACATCATTAAAATGGTAATGTGAAGGGCCTGGACATTTGTAGTATTGTCCATGTATTCAAACAGAATTATGGTTTCTCTAGAAGACACATCTTTTCTGTTGAATTATCCAAAGAATCACGTTTTGGAAATGTGTAATTTATGTTAAAACCAAAAAAGTTCCAATAGATGCTAACTTATTTATTATTATGAAGAGTAAAAATGTCAAAAAATCTATTTTATGTTTGAAAAACCATTACCAGGCCAAAGAGTTGTCAGCAGTGCTTAGAAAGATCAGCCAATGTGTGTCCTAGTCCAGACCACAGTGTCCATCAGAGAAAATTCAGACTATGCAGGACTCTAGGCACCAGACACTATGTTCATTGCAGGGAAAGCAAAGAAAAAAAAGTAATAAAGTTTTCTACCTATGAACAACCAACTTGCTGAGGAACACCGCTAGCCAGTCAGTTACCAAAATGATCTACCATGAAATTTGTCTGTGACTCTTACAGAAGAAAAACATTTGGAAAAACAAAATAAAACATAAACAAATGATTTCTTCAGCTTTCAATTTCAATATTTATTTCTCCTTCACAGAACAAAAGTATATACTTGGTTAAGCCGTTTAAAACAAATAAACAAACAAAAAAACTAGAGTCATTCTAAGAAATAAAATTTTGGGTGTATCCCAGGCACTGAAATATTTTTCTTAGTTTCTTGTAGCCCATTTGTCAATGGATGTTGGGTGGCAGGAATGGTGAATAAATGAGAAGTCCCCAAGGTGGGAAAAAAAAAGTGTCTCAAATTATCCAACTAAGAAGCACTTTAAAAGAGTTATCTGGAAAAAAAAAGAGTTATCTGGGACTTGCTTATCCCCAGATTTATCACACTATAGTCAATAACTATAAAATTCGGATGAACCCACTAAAACTCAGGGATTTTTTTCTCTAGTGCTCTGTGCATAGGCAGCACCGGAAAAGTGACTTAGAAGCATCCTTAATTTACTTTACAAGCATTGCCTATGAGGATCAATTTACTCATGACACACTCTAGCAATAATTGCCCTCCTATTCATAACAGAAGGCAATTTGATGATAAATTTTGGAAAATATGAAGTTACTTATTAAGGAGGCTAATTTCCTCCACTTTATATTAGGCAACTCTTCATCACTTTCTAATTCGAACCATTTACTTTCATGGAGAACATTACCTACTCGTGTTGGCAGATCATTTTTCTATAAATTATGTACAACACAAGGAGCAGTGTATAATACCACTACTTAAATAAATATGTATTATTTATAGTGTCATAGGTGAAATATTGAAAGAAATGATATAATTTGCCAAGAATCCTATTTTTGAAAAGAACTTGTCCAGAATGCTGAACCTGTACAATCCTGGCTTTTTCCCCCTGCTGTTTAGATTTTTTTTAGTAATAAATGTGTGTTATAATAAAATATTTCAAATAAACACTGCATTATTAATGTACCTTGTACTTGCCCCAGGGCAGCTGAGGCATAAATGGTTCATTTAAATTCTGGGCTCTCCTTGTAACACACACAGAAACACTCTGTGAACACTGTACTTGTACTGTTTCCATATCTATAGGAACTCTCTCCGCTGTAGAAGTACTTTCAGTATTTAATACGTAGTCTACCACCAATGCTACATCTTGTTTCTCTTACTTTGGTGCCTGATATCTATTGTACATCATGCATTATTCAGTTCTACTAGTATTTCCAAAAGAATATACCAATAGGGCCTGAGAGGTGGCTCAGAGGGCTGAAGTCGAAGTTTTGCATGAGAGATCCCTGGGTTTGATAACTAGCACTCCATGGTCCCCCAAGAGCATCTAAGAATTGCCACATAAGAACCAAGTTGGAAGTAGCCTTGAGCACCTCCTGCATGTCTGTCCTAAAAAGAAAAGAAAACAAAACAAAACAGAAAAACACCTATAACAAATATAAAAAGTAGTTTTGTTTTCTAGTTCCATAAGAATTTTTTTCTTTCTCTTTTTGCATTTTCTATCAGATTAAAAATAGATCCATTTTCTATGGCAGTGAACTGCATGGCTCTTAAATTGTACGATAGATCATTTCAAGGCCAAGAGAATTAATATAGCAAAATCACTTGTGCTATGGGACATTAATAGTCTAGAATTACCGGAGAAGAAAACAGGATAACAAACTGGTCACTCCCAGCAATTAGTTCTTACCACAAAGAGATTAACGGACAGAACACTTTTACCTTTCCATTTTTCAAATTCATATATATTACATTATGTAGTTTCCATTAAATATTGCCTAGTGGTTAATTAAAAATTATGAAATGGTATTCATTCCAAAGTGTTAATCAATACTTGCAATCCATTTACGTTGAGTGTAGAGATCAATTTCTAGAAGTAATATCAGAAACTGTTTATTGTCAAAATTTTCATGGCTAAGCTACACTTTTGGAGAACCTAGGAAGAGTGATTTCCATCTCTACAATTAGAAATGGTCAACTGCCTTTTAACAGGATAATCATACAATGGTTCTTATGAATAGTTTTTTAATCAAGCCATCTTTTAAATTCTCTCTAGGCAGGGTTCCGACTTGTTAATGCCCTCTTGAACTATCAGTTCAGCAGGCAGAGGAAGATACAAGTTCTCTCTAGAGATTTTCTCGAGTGCAAGTTTCAAACTGTTCTTAAATAGATAATTTTTCCCTTGGGTGGGCGGATTTCAAAGTCAAAAATGTTGCACCAATCCATTGAATGGTTTTCCAGAGGTGTTAGGAATCAGAGAATTATTTATTCAGGTGTGCAAAGCAGAAAAGGAACCAAAGTAGTTCATCGCCTTAATGAGCTATCCTCATTTATTGAGATTCTGGCAACAGCTCTAATAAACTAACACAGTGTCAAAGATGGCAGCAGGTGAATGATGTGTCTGATTTCAGGTGAGTAGAATTTGTAAATAGGTAAGCCTAGAGTAGGTAGAAACAGCCTAAGAAGGAATTTGCAAGTGACATAATACATGGTTTTTATGTTTTGGCACCTCTGTAGTATGCATCAATGTATGTGTATACAATGCATCTGTGTGAATGTGTGCATATATTTATATTCATAACTGTTCATATATCATACTATTCAACATATTGAATTGAGCATCTATTATATGTCAGACAATGTTTTATAAGCACTGCAAACACATTGGATTCAAGCAATATTATCATACATATGAAAATTTCAGTGTATGTGTGGCTTATGTTTTAGGAGAGATTAAACATTGCTTGGGAGAATTGTTTCTCTGTATCAGATGTCAAGTGGAAGTACATCCAATAGGAATATAAATAAAAAATCTAGGGCCAACAAAATGGGTAAAGTAAAATTGCTTTGGGAGAGAGATTAAGGCTGAAGAAAATATGGGTTCAGAATAAAAAAATACTTTCAAGAATTTATCTTATATAGGTAATCCTATGCAAAGGTGCCAATGTAAGAATATGCATTACAATATTTATTATGCTAAGAAAAACTGGATTTCTAACTAAAACCCAACTACATTCATGCTTTTTATCATGGTGCTTAAATAAAGATTTTATTAAAAATAAAAAATAAAAATATTGCACTAAAAATAAAAAAACTGTAATTTTTTTCTCCTAACAGTAGAGTTAAAGCTATACCTGGATGAATATGCAGTTATAAAGATAGATTTTTTTAAAAAAATGATATGTTGCAGCTTCCTGCAAATGGCATTGGCGAATTTCATTGAATGGAATTGAAGGGTGTCATGCTCCATGAAGTGAGTCAGAAAGTAAAATTAAATATTAGATGATCTCATCCCTATAAATAAACAAATAAAGGGATCATACTTCCTTAATGGAAATTAGCCCTGAGACATAATCAATTGAGCCTGAACAGAGGGCATGTGGGAGGGGAAAAGTAGCGTGAAACAATGGTAGGGGCATATGGAATCTGAGGGTGGAAAGACTGGTGTAGGAAGTTTTGAACCTATAAAACAACAACTCTCTTATTATTAGAAATCATGGTACCTTGATTTAAAAAAAATTAAAAAGAATAGAAAAGCCTTTATGCACTGAATGACAGATATCTTTTCCCACCCCACGAGACCTGTGTAAAGAAGCAGATGTATCAAGGGCAAAAAGTGGGGAATGGCAGGTCACCCCAGTTGTTGGCAATAAGATGATATGTTCATTGTATTTAAAAATTATCAGAAACCAACTACATCTATCATGTTTTAGATTATCATGTGCACTAGAGGAAGGAAATGGTCAGAGACCAGTTGTATTTTAGAATATCAGTCCTAAATGAGTTCTTGCTGGAAAAATAAAAAGTGGGCGTACTTTTGGTCTGCACTCAAAACAACTACTACTGCAGATACTATTGAGCTTTAGTGCTCTATATTTTAGTTTCATTTTTATTACTTCTCTTAAATGCATCTTGTCTACTATTTAGAAGTGTATTCCGAGTCCTCACATAGGGAACTGGCCCCTGATCAACACATGTTCATTTTAACAGAATTCAACTTCTGGGTTCTCTTTCTTTCAATACCTGGGCTAGAATTGCTCACTTTCAACTTCTGTTTCTTTATAAGAAAATGGGATGAGATCTACCTACTCCTGAAAACAATTTTAATGGTTGTGAGCAATTAAGAAGTTTGGAAGGGACTTGCAAAACGTAATCAAAATTTATAATGAATTTCCTGTTGAAGTTATATTAGAGAAAAAATTTGACTGCACAGATATTTGAAAGCTTCCAGTATCTATCCCTACCTCCCATTTTCATCTTTATAAGCTCAAGAATCTAGCCCTATCTCCCACTTCCATCTTCATAAGATCAAATAAAAAATATTGGCAAGTTATGTACATGTGTGTAATAGGATTTTATGCATCTCCGTTGAACTAAGATTTTAAGCATTTTGTATATACTCTGTTTTATGTGAAGGAAACTTTTCCAGGCTTGACACTTTTTAAAGTATATAATCATTAACCATAGACAAGGAGAGTTTTCCATTCTGGGTATACATTTAACTACACACCCAATAGTAAAAAATCATTGCAAGTTTGAAAAAGTCACAGTGAAAAAGCAGAATTATTTACTTCTTTGAATTTTATATATAGTTATATTTTCCCTCAGTCTTCAAATAACACATATTGAGGATCTGGGTTAATTGTAGAGTAACTCCCTTGAAGGTGAGAGGTCAAGAGTTCCATTACCAGCACCATATACCACCAAAGGTGATTCCCCTGGTACTGCTAGGTGTGATCCTTAGTTTTCCATAATGTGTCTGATTACTGATGCTCCCCAACACAGCAACCAAGTGTGTTACTCCTAACACATAAGCAGCATTCTAATTTTAAAAACTACCGTACATGTAGTTAAAAACTACCAACTCATGATTTTTTTCACTTTATGTGTTGTGATGCTTATTTCTATTTTTAGTTTCTTTTTAATTAGGATGATTTTATGTTTGATTTTTAAGTTCATGATTTTATGTTTATGATTTTTATGTTTATTACATTGAATCCATCTTCTCCTTATTTTTTCTTTCTTTCACGCTTTTATTAGACTTTCAATTTGATGATAGTTACTGAAAATAGATGAGGATCTTAAAAATTATTTCTATATGCTCTCTTTCTATCTTTCTGTGTAGAACATTATGTATATAATGCGAAATATATAAAATGATCATTATAGATAATGATCACATATATATCTTATGTGTATATGATTAATCTACTAATATAAACACTAATATAAACATAATATATAACATACTAATATAAACACATATAATATATGTGCCCATATACATGCATAAATGAGCAGGTATGGTGTATTGAGGCAAGAATATGTACAGAAGTTTTGAGAAGGATGCACCAGAACACAAGTTTTCCTCATTCTGAGGATGAGGTTTCAGTTTTCAGCTTCTAATTCTTGTTTTAGTATTTCTTGAAACTTTAAAGATTAGTTTAAAGATTAGTTTAACTTTAAAGATTAGTTTAGCTTTTAAGAAAACTGAGCTCCTTACCCTATTGCAGGTAAGAAATTTACCTTGCACACAGCTTACACAAGGTTGTCCTATGGTCTTCTGAGCCCCACCTAGGAGTGATCTCTAAATTCAGAGACAGGAGTGTAAAATCACCCCAGGCTTGGTTTCTCGAACCCCAGGTGAACAAGTCTGAATCCGGGTCATGAATGTAATAATCCAAACCAGGCTGAGGGTAAAATATGTGTAGTCTGGCAGTCTTCTACCTGTATGGAAAGCAAGCTGCCTACCAGAATTGTCGTTTTCTATTGTGTACATAGGCTATTCAGTCCCATCCAGGTTTACAAGTAAGACCATCTCTATTTTGGGGTAAATCCTAGTTGCAAACAAACATACAAAGGAAGCAGGGATGAACTTTGTTTTAGGTAAAATAAGGTGTAACCTAACACAGGAGTAAGATTTGAGCACTTCCAGGAATGATCTTCCCACAGACACACCAAAAAGAAGAGAAAATGAAATAAATATTGAACATTTCTACTGTTTCAGGTACTTTTATAGGTGTTCACAAGAACAAATGTATGCATAGAAACTCCCCAAATCTGAGCCTTAGACCTGGTTCAACCAAATGACTCTATTGGGAGACCAAGGGCTCAAATTTTCTACAAAGGCATTTGCTTCATCTCTACAGCTACTTTCTCTTCGTCTAAATACAGCACTTTACAGTGAAGAGAAATGCTAGATTTCATAAGTATATTTTCAGCACTCTTTTTAAAAGTCTTTTGCCAAACACTATGTCACATATCCCTCCATTCAGAAATTAAATTCATTGATAAATATATACACTAGATCCAGGAGGTTTCTAGAAGAAATAGGTGGAGAGAATATGGAGAGAAAGGAGAAGAGGTTGATTGGTAGAAATGATTTAATAGATTTTAGACATTTTCAGTATCATCATGATGAGTTTTAATACCATGCTGTCAGATGCCCCAATGCTTGTGCACTTGGAGAAATGAGACAATTGTTGCTGTGTTGATTCAGAAAACATATAAAGTGAGAGACAAGTTGCATCTCTACCACCTTCAGGAGTCCCAGATAAAAGAAGAAAGTGTGAAGCCTAGAGCAGAAGGGACTCCATTTTGTAGAACCAATGTTAAGCTTCCATTTAAGTCTAACAAGGCTAAGTTTCCATTTAAAAGCTAAGTTTCTATCCCAACAATAAAGACACAGACCCCAAGGACCTATAAACCACAATATACCACCCTAGATATCTAGCCATAAAATGACATGATGAAACACTCTAGACAACAGCCAATCAATTTAATGGTCAAGAGTTCCTGCTTCTAGCCCTATATAACCTGGCTTGTGATTCCTGGGTAGTGTCACCTCCTGTGGGAGCGTTGTTGTAGTTTGTTGTTTTATTTCAATTGTATGGCCTCATCCTTCAGTTCTGGACATGAAAGGTTATACAGGTTTAGGTTCTTGTCTTGCATGCAGTCAACCTTGGTTCAATCCCCTGCACTATATATGGTCACATGTGCCAGCAATTATCCCTGAATGAAGAGACAGAAACAAGCCCTAAGCACCACTGGGAGTGGTAATAGAATAAGAAATTGTGATTATTTCCATATGGAGTGCTGTCAAAATCCCAGGGAAAATGTCCATTAAGCAGAAAGTCTGTTGACAACTCATCAGTGACCAGAAAGAAAATTTCAAACTCAATTGGTAAACAATTTGAGCAATCAGAAATTGGTACAAGGGCCAGAGAAATAATATAGCAGATAGGGCATTTGCCTGGCATGCAAAGTTTGATCCCCCTAGCTTGCCAGGAGTGATTTCTGAGTGCAGAGCCAGGACTAACACCTGAGCATCACTGGGTATTGCCTAGAAAACAAGCAAAAAAAAAAAAAAAAAAAAAAAAAAGAAAAAAAGAAAGAAAGAAAGAAGAAAAGAAATAAAGAAAAAAAAACAAAAAAAATTGTACAGCAGAATATACAAAAGGAAAGTAGAAAGAACGTTCTAGAAGTTCTGCGAAACAGTTTCTCAGTAAAGTATGGGTATGGGTCATGTTGCTGATGGAAGTTTTTGATGTTTCTTTTTAGTCTTGGTATTTTTACTATAGACTATTTACTATATGCACTGTTTTAGCAGCGACATTTCATTCTTGTTCCCTATCCAATGTTTTTAGCAAAAGAAGAGGGTGAAAGAGCCATTTGAAGGGGCCAGAAAGGCCTCTTGAAATAAATTAGACAAAAATCAATGAGTAAAGGCCATTGAGGAGAAGACTATAAAGCACTTAATTGTTTATTGTTCTGTGACTTACTTCAGCCCTTTCATTATATGGCCGACATGAGACACATACGGTTCAATTGTTTTTGTGCCTTCTGAATGCTAAAATTATTCAGTAGGAAGCATACATTAAAATATGACATGATGCCCTCATGGAGGAATAGTGATTGGGTCTATGCCCAGGTCGGGGTCAAGAAGAAAGCTCTATACTCTGATTCTTGGGAAACCAATATCCAAGGTCATCCAATGGCCTTAGAGGACTAGGGTTGCTGTTGGTTTAAATGCTGTACAGAGAAGTAAGCAGATGATGTAATGATCCCAGAACACTTATTGTATCAATTACGGTAATAAACACAGTCAACAAAAACCCTCTCTATAAACTGAAGTAAGAACTGTGGAGTCTTTGCAATGTTTCCAAATCAAGTCAGGTTAGCCCATTTATGTTATAGATTGAAATCTCAGTATCAAATGAAAATACTGAGGGAAAAGCAAGATGTTATTTAACTCCCTGTCTGTTTCTACAATGAAGTAGTTTAGTACACAGACATCATCATAACTAAAAATGACACTTGAAATCAGAAGTAAACACGTTCTATTAAGAACCAATTTTTGGCTAACTGAATGAGTACAAACTCAACTTCTGCAACATTCTTTAATTTTTGGCTACTAGCCTTTAAAACTTCTAAATACTTGTGGGGAATGCCTCTTTAAAAAGAGTGATGTTACTACATAGGAAATTTTTAAACAATTAAGCGTCTGTTATCACAACCACCATCATTAGATAAAAGCAAGTCCAAGAGCTGTAAAGCAAAAGGGTGCTGTTGTTTGTTATTTTATTAAAAAAAAAAAAGCTTTCCTAATCTGACTGCCAAAAATATACCTTTTGGGCTTTCTAAAGCACTCTTTTGAGAGAAGAAAATGGCACAAGAAAGAGGGGGAATATCTACTTAATGTTTTATAGACTTATTAAAAGAAAGCCTCTCCTTTCATTAACTGTGGGGGGAAAAATCTCATTAATATAGAAACTACAGCAACCAATTGGAAGAGACCCCGATATCGTACTTCCCAAGACAACAATATCTGCATATCAGTAATCGGCTTTCTGAATTTTAATGATAGTTTTGAAATAGGGTTCCTGATTCAGTAGGGGCCAGTAAAACTTAACACTATCTGTTTAAAATTTTCTGTCTCTTTTGGCACATTTGTATTAGAGCCTTGCTCTAGGTATTATTTCAAAGACATTGAATCATGCCAAACTTTCAACTTTTAAAACAAGGGGAAAAGGGTATTGTGTGAAGAAATTAAAATGGAATTTTTTTTATGTTAGTCTTCATTTCTTAGCTTAGTAGGGAATGATTGACTGAGAAGACAGACTTCTACATACTGTAGGGCAATCTCTCTAACAGTTTCTTGAAATCGAAAATAAAAGGTACACATAATGGGTATTTGTTTTTACTCATTCTAAGTAGTAGGCTCATGAGAGTATGTTGATTTTTTTAGTGTTAAATTAACATGAAGGAAAAACTTACCTCCATGTTTCTTAAGATCAATCTTAAATCATGAAATATTTACATCACTTCACAACTGATTTATCATTATGCTTGCAAATAAAAAACTATTTAAAAATATTAAATAAAACTGTCTTCAAATAGGTTGAAATTTTTATACTTGAGACTTTTATTGATATAGTTTATTTTGTGGCCACCCTGAATTTTTTATATTTAATGACTAAAAAAATACATCACTGGAGTTTTTATAAGCTTGGTGACTTCTGACTTTCATGAAGAAAGGCATCATTTTTGTCATTGTTGGAATGTGAAATAAGAGAAAGCATGGGTAAAATGCCTTAGAAACACAGACTTCAACATATTTGTCACAAGACCAATATATCTGAATATTAGCTTTTATGTGAATTGCTATAAATTAACCCATGCATAATGCCTCAACAGGTATTAAACATATTGAATGAAGGATTTTTCCAGTAATGGAAGAGGCCCCAAGCAGATGTGCTTTGTACCAAATGATTTCATATTTCAACATGACAAAATAGATGAGCCACATAAAGCTTAATTTCAGTTGCAAATTGCGAGCTGGAATAAGTTCCAGAATAGTAAACAATTAGCTGCTTTATTTTCTTTTTAATAAGACTAAATTACCAGATAATATCTACTGGCATCAACTTGGCTAATAAAAATCTGTTTAATAGGATTTGCCATTTTTCCAATTGCTATCATGATCAGCTTTGCATTTTGATTATCTCTAAACTTTGCCTCAATTTGCTCATAGAACAGCTCTCAGTGGTAATTGCTTTAACATTTATTCCAGGTCAAGTGGTTAAGTATGAATAATGATCTGTCAAAAATGTACAGTAATGCCGTCAATAGAGCAATTACCATTTAGCTAGAGATTATTATGGCAAAAGAGCACATTAACTGGGCACAATAAACAGAAAAACAGAGAAAGGGGCAAAGGGACTGACTGTTTGCAAAACCTGTGTGTATTGTATGTGTGCCTGACAGATATTAATTGTCTTTCAAGACCAATTAACCAGACCCCCTCAATGATCTTCCCAGTATAGAAGAAATTAGTAACTTTTCATTACTGATAAAAAGGAAAACAAATGTTGATTCAGCTTACATTTAATATCCCTCTCCTCTTCAAGCTTGTCTGGCTGCATTTTATGTAATAGTGTTGGTTTCCTTGGAAGACCCACCACAGGGTGGAACAAAAAACCTACTACAGTGAATCACCCACTAAATTAATGCTAATGGGAGGTGACAACACCTGCTTTTGTTGTCAATATTACTCGAAAGGCCCAATTTTTCAAAGTGTCTCTATAGAAGAAGCAATGAACAAGGCTGTAACTCAATCTAGAATGGCTTGGGAGGGAGGAGGGCAAGCAAGGATGATAGAAAAGGAAATTCAATGTTTGCCTAGTCAACACACTTTGTTAGTCATGACTCCTTTGTCTCTGGGGTGCAAGGCAAACTGTCCAACCAATAAGCAAAAGGAGAAGAGAAGCAGCTCTTGGCTGAGAGGTAAAGCTGGAAGAAGCTAAATATGGCACTTTTTTTTTTTTTTCAAAATAATTTGCCTGCAATTCAGCAGTCTGTGGGACTAGAAAGATTGACCAAATCGCTTCCCCAGTGATTTTTGAGATAGAAAGAACTCTCAGTTTCGTTTTTTAATTGGAATGCCTTAGACAAAGAAGACAAGGGTCACCAAAAATGGTACTTAAATAATCAATCACTCAGAAAATGATCCTTGGATTCTACTCTTCATAAAATGTTGGAGATGGCTTGAGCATTTGAGATGCACTTGCAGACTTTTGCTTTCCTCTCACTGACTGTGACTTCAGAGAATTTCTTTAAGTTGTGTCAATAAGGTGAATTAATTAGAGGCTCTACCTGGTATACATACAATGGCACCTTGAAGGGTAAGTTAGCCATAGCTATTCTTTTGTGAACTGGGCTATAGATAAAGATGATCAAATTTGGGTCATCTGTCTCATGTCCAGAGGTGAAAACTCACTAGTGAGGGAGGGTAAGTAAGATGTCTTCTCATTCACCCTCAGTCCTGATATGCTCATGGCTGGCTCATGAAAGGAGAAAAGTGATTCCTATCAAACTAAACACCTTGTCAAATTTTTAACAATGGCAGAGCAAGTACTATGTAAACCAATCTATTCCATTAAAAGAAGATAGTGTGGTATTAATATCCAGAGACAATAGATATAAGGGCCAAGAGGACTGTCCATGGTAGAAAGCTTGTCACAAAAAAGTGGGGGACTGCAGTTAGGGTAGAAAAGGGACCACTATAACAATGATATTTGGAAATGATCACTCTGGATAAGAACTAGGACCTGGAAGGAGGAAAAGTGATATGCATTGTACCCCTTCAGAAAAAATATTGCAAACCACAGTGCCTAAAAGGGAAAAAAAGTGAGAAAGGGGGAAGAGGAAGAGAGAGAATATGTTTGCTATAAAAGCAGGCAGAGAAGAGGATAGGGAGGAAGGTGGGAGAGAAACTGGGGACATTGGTGGCAAGAAATGTGCAATGATGGAGGGTGCTGGACAGTGTCTGAGTGAAATTCAATCATGAACAACCTTGAAACTGTGATTCTCACAGTGATCCGTAATAAAATTCTAGATAATATCTAAGATAAAATAAAATAATTCATTATCCATGAAACCGTATAAAAACATCTGTCCCCCTAAAAGCAACTCTATTGCTCTCCTTCAACACTTTTTTTTTTTTTTTTTTGGTCTTTGGGCCACACCCGGTGGCGCTCAGGGGTTACTCCTGGCTGTCTGCTCAGAAATAGCTCCTAGCAGGCATGGGGGACCATATGGGACACCGGGATTTGAACCAACCACCTTTGGTCCTGGATCGGCTGCTTACAAGGCAAATGCCGCTGTGCTATCTCTCCGGGCCCTCCTTCAACACTTTTAAACTATTCTTCATGCAACAGCATCCCTTATTGTACCATGTCCAGTTTTTATGTCTATGATTCCTTCTTCGCAAAGAATATACATTCTTTCTCTTACTTCTCCCTTTGATTTAGAATGTTGGTATAACCTTCAGTTTTCAGGGAAAGATTCTTCCTCTGAGAAGTCCTCAAGGACTAATCCCTGACCTTTTCCCCCAATAAACAGGACAGGAAAACCTGCTATGCACTCCCCAGTTACCTGGCAAAGACCCAACATGATCTCCATCATTTGTTCAATTACTTCCACTATTGGGTGGTATGCTTGGTGAACACCCCACTACCTCACTGATTATGTCTCCCATGGCTTTGCATGGTCTCTGGCACATCATAGATTGTCAACACATCTTAGATGTACCCAACTCAATTCAAACTCAGCATGACCCAAACCAAGTCAATTATCTTCTCTCCTTAGCCCCCGACCGTTTTCTCTCCTGTGATTTATGTCTTCATTAATACAATCCCTACTCCCTAGCTATCCAAAGTGGAAAACTTAGGATCATTCCCAAGTTCTTTCTTTTCTTACTTAATATAATACCATGTTGTGTTGTTTATTTATTTATTTATGTATTTGATTTGAGGGGCACTATCTGTAGTATCATTGCCATGTGCTCAGGGACTTCTCCTGACAGTGCTAGGGGAAACATAGAATATCAGAGATTGAACTCAGGTTGGTTGCATGCAAGACAAGTCCTTTTCCTGATGTATAATCTCTCCAGCCCTGACTACTAAGTTGTTTTTAAGATACCTCTCAACCTCTCAAGATCTTCTTGATGTTTGATTCCTATTGTTGCTTTCTTAACTTACTAGAACTCCTTCAGTATCTGTGTTTAAGGAACTTTCCCAAGATGGGCTTTCTGATGACCCCAAAACAAAACTTCCTTTCCTAATAAATACAGCTGACCATACTCCTTATAAATATTCAATGTCTAGTGCCTGAGCAGTGATAGTACCTCTGTGTCTTGCATGAAACCAACCCAGGTTCAATCCCTAATATCCTAGATGGTCCCCCAGGCCTGCCAGGAGTGATTCCTGAGCTCACAACCAGAAGTGAGTAATTCCTAAGCATTTCCAGGCATGGCTCCCAAACAAAAACCACACAAACATAAGTATTCAGTTTGGGGTGGGGGGTGAAACGTACATACCTCTCAAATATGAAGCCCTGAATCCAATGCCTGATGCTATTAACATGCTCTGAATGTGATCCTAGCAGTTCTTTAAACTGAGATTCCCTCCCGGGGCTCTGACAGAGTAGATGAGTTCCAGTACATTGTGACCAGGTGTATGTGTGAGTACCACAGATAAAGTATGCAAGTCCAATAAGCACCACAACTAAAACACATGTGAATTCCAGGATCAGTAAAATGACCTCCAATGAGAGTATGACCAAGTATCACAACTACAAATGTGTGTGGTTTGTTATAAACCAGTGCCACAAACAAGTGTATGAGAACCACAACCAAGTATGTGTACGGCAGCCTCAGGAAACACAACAGTAACAAATAGGAAAGAAATATTAACTACTCTTTCTCACAAAAACCTGAAAAGCCCCAGTTATCTGTTTGCCTATCTTTAAAGATGTCATATCTTTAGTTATGTTCCCACCTTTCATTTCTACAGTTGCCTCTTTCCAGATCGTCATGTGAGACATGAATTTTCTGACTTTGAACTGAAGAGATTTGTCAATAATTCCTTGAAAAGTTCCAATCATGTAGAGGAGTTTGTGCTCACAAAGGCATCTGTATTTGTCACTAGTGAGCTAGTATTTTGAACACTTGGAAAAAATGTTTAGCCAAAATGAAAATTGCTCAAACAATTATATTTATTTGTTTTATTTTATTTTACTTATTTATTTTATTATTTTAAACCAATAACCATGTATTCTTTTTACTTCCTGGAAATATGCAAACTCAACTCTAAACTTGAGTTATTCTGATTCCATCAGACTTATTACCAGGACTGGGTCACCAGAACCTGAAAGGTCAAGTTTCATAGTGTGGATTTCACTCAGGAAGCAGGAAATAAGTAGAGACAGGATCAGTACATACAAATGGACTTAGTTAAGCTTTGTGCTTTCTTTTAGGACTATTATTCTGCATATCTCAAGCAGGAAAACTTGCAAAAGAAATGAATTTAGTAGAAAGAATTATATTATTCCTGAAAAGATATTCAACAAAAAGGGGGTGGTAGTGGGGAAAGTGTGTATGTGTGTGTTTGAGAGAGAGAAAGAGAGAGAGAGACTGAGAGACAGAGAGACAGAGAGTTTAATATCACAATAAAAAACTTGAAAATATCAAACTAAACTGGTAATTTTGACACTTTGTTCCTGAGCCAGTATGGTCAATGGTAACTATTTTTTATTTGTTTGTTTTGAAGGCCATTCCTGCCAGTGCTCAGGGGTTACTTGTGACTCTGCTTATCATTTCTGACAATGTTTGGGGGAACACATGGGTTCAAACCTGGGTTGAACCTGGGTCAGCTACATGCAAGGCAAATGCCCTCCCTATTGTACTATGGCTCAGCGTGAAGTCAGCAGCTACTCTTACTTTGCTAGAAAGGTAACTTTCTATGCTAGAATGCCTGTGATGAACCCAATAATCTGTGTTATAAAAGCTCACAATGATGTGGGAACCACTATTTAGATCTAAAAAGTACTGAGGTAGATCCTAAGAAACCCTCCTCACCAATGTCCATCATGCCTGTCATAGAGCATGCATCAGATAACTGCTTGCAGATTATATTGGTCTCTAATTTTCAAGACATGCTTGTCCATCAGGCATTATGCTAATTCATTGCATGTACATCAATTCCTTAACCAAAATTACTTTTTCAGGTTGTTCAACTTTAAAGAAAATATTTTCAAGGACAAAATTTTCTTATACATCAATTTACTTCGGGCTGCAATTCCCAATAATTTATCCATGATGCAGTGAGGATATCTCCCCATAATGAATTAATCTTCAAAATAATTCAATAAGGTAGGTCTTTTTCTTTTTTACTTTAAGGATTTCATAACTGGTAGAATGAGAAGGAATCAATGTAAAGTTACCTTCAGACTTTAGAAATAAAACAATTTTTGTGGGATCTTAATATTGCTGGTTTGTGGACAGAATGGAATAGAATGATTTTATGTTTGAAAGTGCTAAATTAAAAAATAAAGAGAATCAAGTAAGGATTTTTATTTTTTGGGTCTGTATCTGAAGGGTGATAATTTTTTCTGTCTGTTTCTAGGTAATGATGAAAAAATCAAATTCCACTAGAGTTGCATGAAGAAGTAGGAGCTAGGTTGCATAGTAAACATGGAAAAGAAATATATATATATAAATAAATATATAAGTATATATTTATAAGTATATATATATATATATATATAGCCAAGCATTAAGCAGAAAAGAAAAATGTAAATATAGGTAAAATTCAGGAAAATTTAGAGCCAAACATGAATAAAGATGGTGCCAGTCCTATGACTTGGTCTCTGTCTTTATAAAGTAGGATAAGTGATGGTCTTCTGTTTGTGGAGTGGAGAAGATAAAGAAGTCAGGAATAGAACAATCAGATGTTTCAAGCAGCCTGTTTGAGTACAACCTCATTGACTGGATTCTGAAAGATGCAGCAATATCTTTGGTCCAATAATGATGATTTTGGGACCTTTTCTTTGAAGAAATGTTAGAATGAATGATGAACTTCCTTGACCTCTGTTCTATAGAAGACAACAGCAACCTATGGGTTTTTTGTTTTTTTGTTTTTTTGTCCTCCCCAAATACTTGGAAGTTTACTAAAAGGGAAAAGAAGGAACAGAAAAGAAAGAAACACTCTGTTGCTATGCAATAGGACAACAAAATACACACTAATGCTTTCAGCTGATATGGCATAAACTTTTGTGACAAACAAATATGGCAGTCCTCTGTAGAAATGAAACTGGAAAAACAAATGGATATATAATACTAATAATAAAATATTTAGAGAGATAACTAATTAACATGGCCTAACTTTATTTGCATAACAGTTTACCTAAAATTACTTTTGGTATTAATTTCTCATAACGGTTTTTTCTTTTTTGGTTTTGGGGCCATATCTGATGGTGCTTAGGGCTGGCTCCTGATTCTGCACTCAAGGACCACTCTTGTCAGGCTGGGGAAGCTGAAGGAAGCTGAGGATCCAATCTGGCTGTGTAAAAGGTAAGTGCCCTCCCAACTGTGCTATCATTACTCCTGGCCCATCCTTTCATAGAATTTTCATTATTTATTTTAAATTATACTAACTTATAAGAATGTAAATGCCTACGTATATATTAAAATGTATATATTTAGGTGTACGATTAATTCATATCCACACCCAACATTAAAGTACTAATAACCTTCTACTGTTTTTTTTTTTTAAAGTAAGGTACAACATGGGAAAATCACTTTGATTTGATTGGAGTTTCAAGTAGAATAGATAACAGGTAGGGGAATTATTTTATCATATGCAACTGAAGAATAACTCCAATTAGATAAAGATTGACTTAATCACAGCATTTCTGAAAAATTGTAAGTATGGGTCAACTGTAATGTCAGCTTCTTCGATAGACTCCAATACTGACAAGATTTCTCCCTTTTAGTGTGAGTTAAAATAGTGTTGGTAACAATAGCAAGGTAAATTTTTACATGTTATCTGAGTATTTGTAAACTTTTTCCAGATTGTGACCCCCCTACCAATATGTTTCTTTCCTATATCCCACCCTTTATTCCAATTCTTGGCCTCCTACCTAACTGCTCTGGCTCCTATTTATGGGATTCTGACCTGAACTATCTCTTGGAGTTTCATGCAGAAATACTCCTGGAATATCCCAAGGAATCATAGGAATTCAGATTGCTCCCAATTGAGAAATAGTATATTATATTAACATTGTAAATGATGGCCTTATTTACATTACTTTTAATTTATTTACCAATTTATTTGGGGGGAGAGTTTGAGTCATACATCCTGGCTCAAAGCTTATTTTTATCTCTGTGCTTAGAGATCACTCCTGGTGGGGCTCGATAATCATATGTGATGCTGAGGGGGCAGGAGCAGATCTAAAAAAAGCCAAGGTTGTTACATACTAGAACAATTTTCATTGGACAGAGATAATGTATTTTAGTATCGCTTGCTCAATTTCATTCATTTCTGATCACCTGGGGATAAATAATGCTTTACAGTCAGAAACTAGGTGATATTGTCTGATAATATTTTCATCTGCAGTCCCTGTTAAATAGAGCTGTTATGGTACAGAAATAAATGGCCTGTCATTTAATCGCCTTGGATATGAAGTGAGTTTGGGGGGTTCTTTCAAAAGTTGTCTCTGGGAGAAAATAATAGCCAACATTGAAGGAATTTGGTATGAGTGATTATTATTGGGTGAAGGACTTTGACAGCAGACACAAACTTTAGGGGAAGTGACTCATTAGACAAGTCAGGTAGACTTTTTTCAGAGCATGTGGGCTTCTGATTATAAAAATCTGAGCAGGTTTGATAACAGAAAAGGAATAGCTGTCACTCAAAGATTATGCATGATAGCCTTCAACTAGCATATCACTCTGACTACTTTTCAATTCCCAGGATGGTGCATTTCCTAAGAGAGATTTACACAAAGCAAAAGCTGAGACCAGCCAGAGTTAACTGAAATCTCCTTGGTCATCCTACCCCATAAAACCTTCTCAATTCTGTAGCAGATAAGATACACAGAATTCAGATAAAAGACAAAAGGTCACCAAAGCATGTTGAAACTCAAAGTCATGGCTTTTCTACTGCTATACACATAAACAGGCAATGCATGATTAGCTAGATTGTTCCACCTATCTGCAAAACTCTCTTTGGAATGTTTTCTCCTCTCAGATGCTGAGGATGAATTTCCTCCTCCTTTTCTTTCCTCCTCTCCTAGCTTCCTCACTCAAATTCCTTTGCTTCTTTGTCACTTGCAATGTTACTACTACTGTTAGTAGTGTTCTGTTAGGATTACTACAGTAAGACATATTCGGTGTAGTAAGTGTAAGGAATATGTAGTGACTGAGTAAAATGTATAACCCCCACATGCCATTTAATTGGATGCTTGTAATTTTAACAGTATTAACTAAAATCTAGATTTTTGTAAACATCAGTCTTAAAATTTAAGAGAAGGATATACAAAATCTCTGCTTCCCCCTAAAATGTCCAGGACTTTCCATCACTATTCATAATAGATGTATCCCTAGAATGAGAAGTGACCAATCCTGGAGCCATGACAGTACATTTATTGGTATTTATAGATAAATGTCAAATTCCTATTTTTAAATCAAAATGTCATACAGTATTTGGAAAGAGGAACAACATATTTCAATGAAAACATATATCTTGCAAACATACAATAGGATAATTTACTTCATAAATAAGTATCTAAGAGTCACTGTTTAGGCTGTTTTTTCCAAATTCAGTTTCTTATTGTTATGGGGAAATTTTTCTCAACTTGTGTAAATGCTAAAGAGACTACTGACATTCCAGGATTTAAAGTAAAACCCTATCTATTCTTTCCAATCAATTCCTGAAATTGGGACCCAACTGTCTCATACACTTGCTCAATCTTTCCCAAAAGTTGTAAATGTATTTATTATTTTGTCTTAGTTTTCTGCTTTCAACCAAGGAACAAGAAACACAAATCCAAATGCATGTGTCACTCCATGAGACTTGAGAGATTGCACAACTGCAAGTCTTAAAACATACAGAGCTATTTAGAAGAAAAGAGAAGGGAAGGGAATAGAATGAAAGGAAAAGGAATGGAAGATAACAAAAGGGAGGGGAAGGGAAAAAAAGGAAAGGGAAGGGAAAAACGGGAAGGAAAAGAAAAAGGAGAGAGTGAGAGAAAGTGACAGAGAGCTCTATCAAACTATTACTTGGTCTTTTTCTAACTGATCCCATCCCTCCACCTTTTTCCAGTATTGATGGATGCACACAGTAGAGAAATGCTATCAGCTTGGCATTAATCACTGTTCTCAGTAGCCACATAATGGACCGAAAATTGACTACATTTTATTGATGCATATAGTTTATATATGCATAATATTCATCTTGTTGTGACCTTGATACTGCCCTTACAAAGCTCATTTCTAATCTTTTACTGCCTCAGTCCCAACCCTTATTTCCCCGCATCTTCCCATGTAGGTGCAGCTCATGACATGAAGCTCACCACATAGAGTGATGAGTGCAGTTAGAGAAATAACTACACTGAAAACTATCATAACAATGTGAATGAGTGAGGGAAATAGAAAGCCTGTCTTGAGTACAGGTGTGGGTGGGGTGGGGAGGAGGGAGATCTGGGAAATTGGTGGTGGGAATCTTGCACTGGTAAAGGGGGTGTTCTATATATGACTGTTATCATACAACTACAATCATATTTGGAATCATGGTGTTTAAATAAAGATGATTAAAAAAAAAGAAAATCGACTACATTTTGCTCATAGGAACCTAGTGAGCACTATTCTTATGGTACTATCACCTATCACCATTTATTCAAATATTTAGTCTGATGCAGGTCCCAGATGGAAAAGAAAAACCCTTGCTTGCTAGCAAAAGAGGGATTGTGGACTAAAAGAAAACTTGAGTATAAATGATTGGCTTTGGTCTTAGGACCCATAAGAAATCTAACTAGTCCACCACATTGGAAGGCAATAGATATGGGAGAAAAATGAAGAGATGACAGGAAGGGTGATGGGGGACATGTATAGACTGTTGCTCAATTGCATATTACCGCTGTGTCTTATTTGGAAGGACAGATGGTTCTTTGCCTCTCTCTACTCACCAACTTCTATAAGCTTGGCTGGCTGCAGCATCTTGATTTAGATTTGGTGCCAGGAATGTGGTACCTGGGTGGATTAGTGAGCCAACAGTTCTTGGGATGAACCCATGCATTCCATGGCATTCTATTAGAGGACACTAGTTTGAAATTCGTTCATACAGGTGATCAGCACATGCTTACTTTACAGTCTGACTCATCTCAGAGAGAACAACATGGAAAGAACCATCTTCTTCCTTCCTCTGCTCCTGAGATCTCAGAATCCCAAAAATGCCAAATGAAACTCAGGGAACTTAAACCATGGTGAGATGGTAAGTGTCCTGATATTACACTGACATTTCTTTGCTTTCTTTGTTGGCAAACAGTTTTTCTGGAGTCAGTGGGAGATCAATTGGAGTTGTGTGGAGCAGCTGAGGAATTTGGTGATGGCAGGAATAAGTCTAGTAGCTCAGAGAAAGGCTGTGAAACTAAAAGAGGCTTACTCAGGCCAGGATGAAGGAAAAGGCTTGTTAGAAAACTTGACTTTGTTGTGGAATGTTCCCACTCTACCAGCAAGGGATGTCTCTCTTTGGTCTAGTGTGTAGCAGACCTCTTGAGTTTAGAAATGGGTAAAAACCTAAGGGAGCCATTTAAATAATTATCATCATCGCCATAGCAGAACTGAGCAATGGATGGGAGAAGCTTGCACCCATGTGCCAACACTCTCTGCTCCCCAAGATGCAATCCTCCCATCCTTAACACTCCTCATTGTGCTACACAAGACTATAGAGGGATATTCCTCCAAGTCCCCATGGTAATCAGCTATAGCATGTGACCTGAAACAGTGGAGTCACCTTGTGATCTCATCCCTGACAATAAACCTATTGGTTGGTGCCATTTTTGCCCTGGCATGTGAGATCCTTTTCTCAAATCTCCACCTAAGTCTAAGATCTGAAGTCAATAAACATTTTGAGGCGCAAGAACTTGTAGGTTGTTGGGTTCAGATGTGTCCTCCTTTCTCTTGTCACTGTTTCTGCCAGGTGGAGAAATCCCTGCAAGGCTTCCTTGAGTCTCTGCTCTGGAGAAAAGAAGAAAAGAGAGGAGGGGAAAAGAGGAGAGGGGAGGGAAGGAGAGGAGATTAGAAGAGAGCAGATTGAGGAGAAAAGAGAAGAGGAGAGGAGAGACAAAGAAGAGAGGAGAGACAAAGAGGAGAGAAGAGACAAAGAGGAGAGAAGGGGAGAGGAGAGAAGAAACGAGGAGAGGAGAGAAGGGGAGAGAAGAGAAAAAAGGAGAGGAGAGGGGAGGGGAGGAAAGGTGAGCTGAGAGAGGGGAGGAGAGGAAAGGAGAGATAAGAGAGGGGAGGAGAGATGAGACAAGACAAGATGAGATGAGACGAAAAGAGGAGAGGAGAGGTGAGAGATGAGACAAGAGAGAGACTATGAGAGGAGAGGAGAAGGAAGTGGAGTAGAAGGAAGGGAAGGAGAGAGAGGAAAGGAGAGGAGAGGAGGGGAGAAGAGGAGAGGAGAGAAGAGGGAAGGAGAAGACAGAGGGGAGGAGAGGGGAGAGGAAGAAGGGAGGGGAGGAGGGGAGGGAAAGAGAGGGGAGGGGAAAAAGGGAGGGGAGGGGAAAAAGGGAGGGGTTCAGAGGAGAGGAGAGGAGAGAGAAGGGAGGAGGAGGAGGGGAGGAGAGGAGAGGAAAGGGGAGAGAAGAGGGAAAGGAAAAGAGAAGAGAAAAGAAAAGGAAAAAAATGAAAAGAGGGGCTGGTGGGGCTGAAGAAATAGCAGAGCAGTAGGGCACTTGCCTTGCAAACTGCCAACCTAGGATGACTGGTGGTTCAAATCTCGGCATCCCATTTGGTCCCCAGAGCCTGCCAAGAGCAATTTCTGAGAGCTGAGCGAGGAGTAACCCCTGAGAGCTGCCGGGTGTGACCCAAAAAAACAAAACAAAACAAAACAAAAAAACAAAGAAGAAGAAAAAAAAAATAAAGAAAAGAAAAGAAAAGAGGGGCTGGGCTTGTTGACTCCACACCCTTCCTTGTTTCCCGTGGCATATCCTACACTATGTTCTTTCTCTTGCACCTCTTCCTAAATGCATTGCTCAACATTTGCTCCTGGTAGGAGGGATTCCCATTCCTACATAGCACTTGCAGATTTCGCAATACTTTTTGGGACTGTTTGTTGATTTCTCTTGCTGCTGTTTTCATTGGTGAAATAAATGACGAAAGTAAATAGAGGTTCCAAGTTGGGGCATCCACACTTTCTGAATTATAGATGGTGCCAGGTGGAGGCTCTTCTTACTGAGGAGACTCCAATATTAATTTACATATTTTTTTTTTTTTTGGTTTTTGGGTCACACCTGGCAGTGCTCAGGGGTTATTCCTGGCTCCAGGCTCAGAAATTGCTCCTGGCAGGCACAGGGGACCATATGGGGCGCCGGGATTCGAACCGATGACCTCCTGCATGAAAGGCAAATGCCTTACCTCCATGCTATCTCTCCAGCCCCATAATTTACATATTTTATATTTGTGTTTTTTTCCTTCTATAGCTGCTGTGCATTGAAGTAGATGCTTTTTGACCTGTTTGGAGATGGATGCCTCCATCTTTTCCTTAAGGGGTGTGTATATTTTTGGAATCCCTTATGGTCTAGAATCCTATTTCACCTGACTAAATGAATGTATTCATGCTCAAAATATATTTAAATGTATATGTTGTTTTCCCCTGGCCACTACAATATTTGATTTTGGTTTGGAGCCATACTCGGTGACTTTCAAGACATACTCCTGGCTCTGTGCTCAGTTCACCGGATCACTCCTGGCAGGGCTCTGGAGGAACATATGGGATTCTAGAAATCAAACTTGGGTCAGTTATGCTCAAGATAAGCGCTCTACCCTCTGTACTATCTTTCCAGCCCTGTACAAGATTTGTTTACCTGTCACATTGTTCAGTGGGTGAGGCTGCTATTTTATTCTCTTTGGAGATTTTCATCACACTTTTCTCATACTAACTTGCCCTATAACTAATTCATAAACAACTACTGATTTTTAACAATTCCTTGGTTTTCAAAATCATCCACACCAGCAGGGTTTCTAGTGGGAAGATATTCTACATCCTTGGATCACTTTTCTCTTGTTTATCTTTAAAAAAAATTACTTTAAAATTTTTTTAAAAAAAAAAAAATCCTACGTTGGGAGCAGCAATAGAACAGTGGATAGGGCATTTGCCTTCAAGGCAGCAGATCTGGGCTCAATCCTCAGGATCCCATATAGTTTCCTGAGCCTTCCAGGAGTAATTTTTGAGCACAGAGCCAGGAGTAACCTCTGAGCATAGCTGGGTGTGACCCAAAATAGCCAGGAAAAAAGATCCTAAAGTTTTTTGTTTGTTTGTTTGTTTGAGCTCCTTTAATTCACAGTAGAACTGATTTCCCTTGACTTTGTTTCCTTGACAGATTTTGAGAGAAGTTATTGTAAGACTTTGCCAGAATTAAATAAATGAACCCTAGGGGCTTCCTTACTGCTGCTAAAAAACTCTCCAGAGTATCTAAGGTTTATGAAACCCTAATTCCAATCCTGTATAGTCCTGAGGAGAGGCTGTTGGATAATGTCTTAGAGAGCAGACTCAGCCCAGCTGGGCATGAGGTTCTGCTACTGCCTGCTGAGATTTTGGTTTCTTGGAGACCCTTGTAACCTCTTCTTTAAACCACGGTACATCCAAGGTGTCACACTCCTGCTATCTTTAAGACAATGGATGGGCAGTATTCAGTGAACTGTTAAACAGGCATTACCTCCCTTCTTCTTTTCAGGTTGAAGGGAAATGAAAGGCAACCAACTGCAGGTGATAACTTTACGCCTTCTGGTTCTGCAAACCTTTTACTTTCACACAAGATAGTCAAAGGACTGGATGGAAGAAAGATCACCTCATCTGCAAAGTGGATATGAACTCCTGATCACTATATTGTGTCTTCTGAGGAATATGTAATCCCTGAGATGGAGTCTGTCTGTCCTTCAGGCTGGGTGAGAGAGGTGAATGCTAATTTCAGCACAAACAAGAAGGAAACAACTGGAAAGGAGAATTGCCATGCCAGGTTAACACAATTGCTCTATCATGCTTCTTAATCATGCCTTTGGTTTATCATTTGCGACAAAACCCTTGGATTTCCTAACACTTTTGCCAGTCCTTCTGGGCTACACCTATCTCATATTAATTGACAAATTTTATTTATAAATATAAATAGTAAGTAAAGTGAGTGTACCCTGGGGTACCCAATTCTGACCAAATACATGCATAAAAGTTGAGTTTCTAAGAGGAACCACAACTGGAAGAAGAGAAAAAGGCTGGAAAGATTCAAATTGGAGCAGGGCAGAGAAAATAAGTGAGTGCCCGAACCAGAAAGATATGCCATGAGGCTTCCATACTAAAATTAATATTCAAAATGGAGGAGGAAAGGAATGAAATCCACCACCACATTTCCACCAGGTGATGCAAAGGCACATTTTCTAGATCCAGTGAGAATTCTGTAGACCACAAGATTTCTTATAAGCTCTGTGCAGTTCTCCCTAGAAGATCATTGTAATTGTAAAGACATTTTTCTTGGTGTCAAGAGGAAAGCCACAGATGTATAATTTCTGGGATCACCTTTAGTCCTATTAAAAAGATGGGTATCACCTTGGCAGACTTCCAGCCTTCAGTTCAGCGGCTGTTTTACATGATAAATTACATATTTTTGTTAGTAGTACAGCGACTTCATTCTATAGTGCCTTCCCCTAGTTTGGATGAGTTCCACCGAGCTGGTGATTTATTACAATGTAATCTTTCGAGCTCCTCCATCACTCCTCCACCCTCATAATTGAAAACTTTTCACCTTCAACAGTAGTAAAGGGTAACCCAAGCTTGGCAATGATTTGAAGAATAAATGAGAACCTGGATTATCTCTCTCCTAGAAGGGTAGGATGACCCAGGATGCAACTGTTCTCTCAAGCAAAGGCCCAAGGGAACTAGAATGTTTTCCCTCCTAGGGAATGAGAAGGTTTCCCCTCCTAAGAGGATCTCATCCCAGCTCAGTACTATTCCCACCAATAGTTGATCTTATCAAGGACTATCTGCCTTTTTTAGCACCTAGAATTTAAAGTGACATGCTAATAGTATAATAGCAAGCCACATGTACAGTCAGGGTCAGTCACACCTAAAGTCAGAGAATTTTGTCAAGAGACTCCCTGAAAAATTCTAGAATTCTTTTCCTGCTGTGGAAGATGGATTTCCTTCCATTTCTCCCCTTTTAAAAATTAATTTTAGTATGGAAGATTTATAGCATGACTTTCTGGTTAAGGCACACTTTTTTTTTTTATCTTTTTTTGATCCAATTTGAGTCTTTCCAGTCTTCTCCTCTTCTTCCAATCCTTCTCTAAGGCCATTTTGCTAATTAAGTGTGTCCTCTAAATGGTCCATTCAGTAAATATCACCCTCCCATAGAGTGATGTTCCAGTGTTTAAAAAAATGAAGACCAGGTACAAAGATCAGAGTTCAGTGTAGGGGTTTTCAACACTGAGTCAGTTTCTATTTTAATGCTGAGTCAGTTTCTAGACAGCTCTTTTTTAGGCAAGAATATAGATTTAAATGACCAGTTCAAAAAAAAAGAGTAGTGAGAAAAGATCTATTAAAGGAAGATTGAGGGAAGGAAGGAAGGAAGGAAGGAAGGAAGGAAGGAAGGAAGGAAGGAAGGAAGGAAGGAAGGAAGGAAGGAAGGAAGGAAGGAGATATAAATGTATATAGTAGCCTTAAGCCATGGAGCAATGTGCCACGTAAAACAAATATTTTTTTTTCATATGGGGCTTCCCCAGTAGTATTTGGAGGGCTGGAGACCATTTCCAACCATGCTTTGCCAACCAGTTGAATAGTTTTGTGTTTAGCTCTGGTGATGTATGGATCACATTGTGACCACATATAAAAGTTCTCAAAGGCTCAGGGCTAAATCCAGGGCCCAAGGGTCTGTGTTGGAACCTAGGTCTTCACACAGACATTATCGAAATTGGGTCACATTTCAGAAATCATAATTGAATCTTTCTAGATGGAAGTATTTCATTGATGTTTTCTATTCATGATTCAGACAAACTTGCTTCTTATTCTGACCCACACTACTGCTAAAGAATATTTTTGTTCTCAGTAAGAATAACTTGGCTTCTCATTAGTCAGAATTTTCCAAGTCCTATTTTAGTATAGAGAAGATGAACAAACATAACCCTCTTATTCATGTGCAAAGCTCTTTTTCTTTATAGGAAATACTAATATTATATCAATAAAACTTATAGGTATTCAAGAATCATTAACCAAAATAAACACTGTTTTAATATTTGTCTACACTAAAGAATACTAGGATTTGGAGAGATAATATAGTGGGAAGGTTCTTACCTTGCATGTGGCCAGGTTTAATTCCTGGCATCCTATCTGGTATCCTGAGCCCCATCAGTAATAATCTTTGAATACAATCAAGAAAATCTCTAAACCCATTTGAGTGTGGTCCAATAATAAAGCAAAAGCAAAAAAAAAAAACACATTTCTTGTAATAAAAATTGTTTTCACGTAGCTTCAAAGGTATTTTTGTTCTCTTTTTGTGCAACCTCCTGCCTGCAAAATAAACTAGGTAGATTCTCTGGACAGTGCTCACATCATAGTCTTCACTGAAGTCTGGAGAAGCTCATTCTGCCCTCCACCTACAGAATTACCTATCATTGCCCTACATGGGGCTAATAACTACAATCCTCTCTCCTAGGCTTCTGCTTCATGCTTTAATTTTTTATTTTATCCCCTCTGATACCTTTCAGGTGTTTCCTCAAACAAACTAGAACTCACCCTTTTACCCGTTGTTCCATTTGTTGATATTATTTTCATCAATGCCAACAATCTGAGTTAAAATGTGAGTTATTTACATTTGCTCCATAGACCAGCTCCCATTCCTCCTCCTGACCACCACACCCCACATCCCTCAGGGTTTTTCTTTGTATTTTTGAGGACTTTGGCCAGGCAGATGGGCAGCAGGTGACTTAGAAATAACAGCTAAAAAAGACCACCTTTGACCCTGCAAGGCCCCAAGTCAGCAAGTTTTCTGTCATACACCTTGACATCATTACATCTCTGGATTTTTTTTTCTCTTCCCTCTTGCTATGCTTGCCCAGGAGGCTCAGCCATCATTCACGGTGAAAATTCTGACTTGCACATACATCAGAATCACCAGAAAGCTTGTTAATACACACACTATTAATGCATCCCCCAAGTCTCAGACTCTTGAGGTTGGGAACAGGTGCAGAGAATCTTCCTTTTTCACAAGTTCCCAGATAATGAGGATGTTGTTGCTCCAAAGACCTCACCATGAGCACCAGCATCCTATTGGCAACCATGATCCCTGCCTGCCTCTTCCTCAAGTTCTTTTCAGCTGCTCCCTTTAGTGTGGGCCATCTGTGTGCTGGCAGGATCTGAGTGGCATCCCTGGATACCATTTGTCAGTTAGTAAGGAAAAAAATGTATCCGCCATAGGAAAAATAAATTGTAATGAGTTTTAGCATTGTAAATCACACAGGTAATAGGATCAACCCAGCCTGTGTTGACCACGTTAGTGTCTGTGTAGTTTTAAATCTCAATGTTAGGTCTTTTATCCCTTATGGTGCCTCTCATTGAATAAGAGGTAGGAATACCATAAAGAATAGGTAGTATAAGAAACTTCAAAGGAAGAATAATAGTCTGAATATGGCATGATCATGGAGCCTCAATGACATCTAAATTGAGATAAGTCTGATGCATTTTTCTTGGATGATCACCATATGACTAACCATTTATTTGGATCACTAACTAGAGTTCAATGAGCCGATAAAGATTCATACTGACAGCAGAGATTCTCAATGAATAAAATATTCTTAAATACAACCTGTCAAGATAATGTTTACCATCTTACTTGGGTTATTATGCTTGGTTACCCTTTTGCCGTGCCTAATTTGGCTTTTAGTACATAATTTCCCATTGCATATGGTTACCAATATTTAAGGAAAGAGTTCCAAAGAACTTTCTACTATACCAGATACATGGACAACTCCAAAGGCTGACAGAAATTTGAAGGATATTCTCAAATAGCTGAAGAAATATTAATGAAAGAAAAAACATGCTTTTATTTAACAATTTGGTCAGTTATAGCATCCATGAATATATGATGTACAGTGTGATTAGAGTAAGTTCTGGAGTTTTATGCATGAACAAAATCTTTCAATATGACCTTTGGGCTACTACAAAGTGTCAGTGATTAATACATGGATGTGTTCATTTAGAGGCTAATTGCTCTTTTGTATAGGAAACCAAAACATACAGGTGCATCTTTGCTGATTCCAAAGCACTCTGGAATATTCATGTTTGCATTTTTTAATGCGTGGTGATTTTTAGCAAAGCAGTATGAAAAACACACCTATCATCTCAAACTCTCCAATTAATATTATAATTACAATTAATGCATAATGCTTTCTAAGAAAATGTTCACCTTTCAAGAAAGGTAAGTAGTTTACTAGCCCATCAGAGCAAATGTTTCTATTCCCAGGCTGAATGGCCAAGATTCTGAAATAGTGAACAGATGCCTGTAGATGTTGAACTTAAGGATAGCAACCTATCTAATTTGGATAAATAATATGACCATAGGAATATGGAAGATATGAGCTAGATGAGTTTTATAACTTAAGGAGAAAAATTAGATGATCCCCAATGAAGAGGCTTGATGTACTAATGTATTCAGGAACCAGAGTTGGCTTTGTACATGGGTTTGATCCCTCTAATCCCTAGAGCTGGCCAGGAGTAATCCCTGAGAACAAGCTGGGAGCAATCACTGAGCACCACTGGGTATGATCCAAAAATAAAATAAAAAGATAAATATTTAAGTATCCTTATACATAAAAGCAAAGTAGACTTCAAGAACTTGACCAGGGCCAGAGAGATAGCACAGCATTAGGGAGTTTGCCTTGCACGCAGCAGTTCCAGGACAGATGTTTTGAATCCCGGCATCCCCTGTGCCTTCCAATAGCAATTTCTAGGCAAAGAGCCAGGAGTAACCCCTGAGTGCCGCAGGGTGTGACCCCAAAACTAAAAAAAAAAAAAAAAAAAACTTGACCAGTCTTATTTATATGTAGCAACTAAATATAGTCTGATTTAGTCACTTATTCAACCAATATTTGTTGATTGTTTTGACATTATGCTAAGTGAGAGGGAGGAGAATAATCTATGAAAACAACTAGTTTAGCAAAATGCTATGAGCAACCATTATTTCAAAGTTACACTATAATACAACTCACTTATTAGAAAAAGGGGCTAGAAGAAAGGCAGTAGGTGCAAATGTCCCTCAATTCTTTAATTTGATTTATTTAGTTTTATTTTCTATCCAAAATAACTACCCTCCCAAGTGAGCACAAAACTATTTTTGATCCCTTCCCTTTCCTGTCCTAATCGATTCAATGAGAACCCTCCTTCACATATATCATCATTATCACACACATACATCACTCATACATACAGATATCCATTTTACTGTATTACTGGACACTGGTTATATTACAGCGATTGTGCAAAAACTCCTTCATAGTGGCACTTTTTTTTTGGTTTTTGGGCCACACCCGGTGTTGCTCAGGGGTTACTCCTGGCTGTCTGCTCAGAAATAGCTCCTGGCAGGCACGGGGGACCATATGGGACACTGGGATTCGAACCAACCACCTTTGGTCCTGGATCAACTGCTTGCAAGGCAAATGCCATTGTGCTATCTCTCTGGGCCCCATAGTGGCACTTTTTTATGTGTCTGGCAGTCTAGAAAGTTGTGATGTCAAATTCTTTTGGAAAGTTAAAGATAGTGACCAAATTCTGAAGTCTATACTTTCTTCCAGAATGCAACTGCTACAGAAGATGGGAAGTGATGGGGGGCAGCACAGCTGATTTTAGCTGAAGAATCTAGACTTAATGATCCTATTTTCTGTCTGTCTATACCTACCTAAACCACTTTATCCTTTTATATTTTACTCACTTAAAAATAGGAAAGGGAGGATTACACAAATTACTCTGAACCTAAATTCTGTGGTATGATTAGCTTGAAGAGAGAGCCTTTTATTTTTTGTCTTGTGAGTCACAGCCAGTGGGATTCAGGGGTTACTTCTTGGCTCTGCATTCAGAAATCACTCCTGGCTGGCTTGGGGGACTATATAGGATGTGGAGATACCGAACCTGGGTCAGCAACTGTGCAAGGCAAGTACCCTACTAACTGTACTATCACTCTGGCCCCAAGAAGATAGTGTCTTGGTGCTCATCTTTTTATTAGTTAGCAACGTTTAAGAAATGAATATATTGGGGCCGGGAAGGTGGCGCTAGAGGTAAGGTGTCTGCCTTGCAAGCGCTAGCATAGGACAGACCGCGGTTTGATCCCCCGGCATCCCATATGGTCTCCCCAAGCCAAGGGCGATTTCTGAGCACATAGCCAGGAGTAACCCCTGAGCGTCAAATGCGTGTGGCCCAAAAACAAAACAAAACCAAAAAAAGAAAAAAAAAAAGAAATGAACATATTTACAAGAACATATTAGCTTCTAAATATAAGCTTCTATGTCCTTTTTGATACCAACATCTAGCAACACTGACTTGAGGAAGAGTGAGTCCTCACTACATGTTCTTCTTATTCTTCTATCCTGCATGCTGCCTAGCTAACATCTGTTTTACTGTGAAGATGGGATGTCTGTCTGATTCTCTGATGTCTGTCCAGTGCTTGGCACAGTCCTTATATAAATGTAAATGTTCAATAATATTCAGCTTTTAGTTATGTGCATTAGAGTATGTGCTGGTAAGCAGCCATATGTTTTATGTAACATCATATATCCACTATATCTTACATATGTGTATAGCAGCACATATACTTGATTTCATACATGAGTTAGATTAAGAAATATAGGATTTAAAATAAAAATTATATTAAAAAAAAGAAATATAGGATTTAATCTAGGGGTCTCAAACTCAATTTACCTGGGGGCCGCAGGAGGCAAAGTGGGGGTGATCCTTGAGTGCAAAGTCAGTAGTAAGCCTTGAATATTAGGGGGTGTGACCCAAACAACTAAAACAAAACAAAACAAAAAAAGATTCCTCTAGGGCAAGGCCACAAAATGTTGTACGGAGGGCCGCAAATGGCCCGCGGGCCATGAGTTTGAGACCCCTGAATTTTAATTCTTTTGACCATAATGTCCCATCTAATGTATTTCTGAGTGTGACTCTGTCTCCTTTACTTTAATTTCTTAGAGGATGCTTTGACCTCATCCAGAAGCTGATGTTATTAATGCACTTTGCACAGAGATTTTTTTTAATATAAAGATCCTTTTTAAACATTTATTTATTTATTTATTTATTTATTTATTTATTTATTTGGGTTTGGGGGCCATTCCCAGCTGTGCTCAGTAGTTACTCCTGGCTCTGTGTTCAGAAATATCTCCTAGCAGGCTCGGGGGACCATGTGGGATGCTAGGAATTGAACCCAGGTCTATCCCAGGTGGGCCACATGCAAGGCAAACACACCCTACCATTGTGTTATTGTTCCAGCCCCTAATAAAAATATTTCTTCGAAAGAAATGCTACTAAGTCCAGTATGCAAAATAGCTAGAAGGCTAATTGTTATTCAAAATTAGAAATGGACATGGCCATCTCTTTACTTCCTTTTGTTACCCACTGCATTCTCTTGGCCTCTTGAATCTTTCAAGGTAGCTAAGGGGTTCTATGAACACCATTTGTAAGAATCACCAGGAGTCATTCTCAGAGTTTTGTGGGGAGTTGGTATATTGAAGCTCAGACGAGAGTGCACACATGTCATTAAGGTAAAAGTTTGGTCACCTAAGGACATCTTAGTCGAATCATTTTTCCCCAACTCCAGATCAATTGTCATAGGATATGCTTTTAGCTGTAACTTGATCATTTTCTGTGAATTGAATCTTCATGTCCTGGGAAGATAAATTAGTTTCTCCACCCTATGTTTAGGCATGAATAACAAGTCAGAATTTCTTTCTTACTCTGTAGTAAACATATGTCAGATACTTATTATACTCACAATTATCCAACCTTTATTAAGGGAAAATATTAATTATGAAACACAATAAAATTAGGTCATGTAAATTTATTTTTTAATTCCCTCTTTTTATATGCTCATAGATATCACCTTTGCTGACACAGACAAAATTTTGATAGCTAAATCCCACCAGAATTAGTTTCACTTCCTCTTCTAAGCCTTCTGGTGAAATATAAAAAAAATAAGCAACACGGCTTTCTGAGATGAACTTCACAATGTTTATATAAATATTTTAGTATATACATAGATTTTCTTCTTTTCACTCAGGAAATCCAAGAGAAGGTTGAAAAACATAAATAAAAGAGAACCAATAGTAGTATCTAGTTTTCACAAAAAGGAACATGAAAGATACTCATTTAAAAAGAATAGAAATGATATGCTAATCTTTAAACTATATTGAAAATGCTCTGGGTACACAGATTTTTATACTAGAAATAAATCTCAAACAGAAACAAAAAAATCTCAAAATCTCAAAACAAAACAATCAACCAACCTCTAAACCACCAGGACTGGTTTGTTCTGTGAAAATCAAAGTAGATTTAAGTAACAAGATTCATTAAGGAAATGGCTATCTTAATTTAAAGTGATGGAAATTTTGATGTAAATTATAGATCATCCATTAGAGATGAGCATATTGTGCTTTAACACATTAATCTGAAAGTGTCATAGAGGGACATCTTTTCTCCTACCCAGGAGACTCAAAATATATGTCTCTTCAGCTTCATCCCAATGATTAAGGTAAGATCAATCATTGGAGACATATGGCACAAGGCATACAAAATATATAGAAAAATAGATAACATATGGTTTGTATTGGCAAGGTATGCCTTGTGAAGGTATTTCATACCTTTTGTCTCAATTATAACTGGCTACAAAGAAAATAGACTCCTAAAAAAGCTGTAAAAAAAAAAAAAAAAAGCAGAATTAAACCAGCATGTTAAAATAAATTTTTTGATGATTCCAAATTTTGTTCAAAGGTTTGAAGAAAGATGGGCACATTTGTTATTTCAATATTTCTTAGCCAGGGTGAGTTTTCAAAGAGCAAATGGCAAATGTTTACAGCCCCATAAGGCCAAAAACGATAAAAGGGAAATTTACTGTTGGCAAAGGCAAATATGTAAATAAGGTTTATAGCTCCTGCCACATCAGGCATTCTAAATGGTGACAAGATAGAATATCTGTGAACTAAATGTGAACCTTGCCAAATGCTACCTACAATGTAAGTGTCAGGCTGACACTATCAAGACTGAACAAGAAAGTCTCATTATCCTCAAAAAAAAACAAACATAAATATGGAAGAAAGTATCCTGGCACTATTCCTTTCCACCCAATAAAATGGCAGCACAATCTTAAATATTAAAGAATTTATTGTTTTCATCAAGGAGAAAAATCACAATAAAATGTTGATTTGGTTTATTATAGAGATTGCTAGGAATCAACTTAGTGTCCTTATGTGGACATCTGTATAGCTTGCTAACCATAATTATGGGCAGAATTAAAGTCAACAAACAATATATATATATATATTATATATTTCAGTTATTAAAGTGCCTAGGAATGAAACCAGGACATCTTCAAAATCACTTGAGACATGAGACTTTTGACAGTTATTTCAGACACTGGTTCTAATACAGAAAAATACATGACATATGTTTTTTGTTCGCAAGGTATGCCCTGTAAAGATATTTTATACAAATATTTAATAACAAATGCACCCTTTCCTCACCCAGTCTAAAGCCAATCATTTATAAGTAGCCAATTCAGGCCCTGGATCAAATAGTTTAGCTGTAAACTATGGCATTTTATAATTATCATTGACAAGTCAGACTCATTTGGTTTAAGCCCTGGGAAATCCCTGGAAACAATTTTATCTTAGTGTCTTCACCCAAGCTATGTCACTAATTCAAGAACCTCTTGTTTGTATCTGACTGTGAAGTAGAAGAAATTCAGGGGCTGGACACTAGTGCCCAGGTTCACAATTCCTCATTTTCACTGGATCACCCAAAATAGTTGCTAATATAGATGAATAAATTTTTGCTATAGCCTTCTGCTCAAAGTGATTTTTCTCTGGTGATTTGATTTTGATTTTTTTTTTTTGCAATGATCAGTGAGTGGATCCTCGAAATAGATACAGCATCCCAAGTTTAATGCTGAGAATTCCTACGAGGATGATCGATCACCCAATTCTTGTCCTGAACAATCATTTGAGATGAATAGCCACACTGTGTACAGATCTCCTTCCTTTGGGTTCTCAAACCTCATGATGAACCCATGGAGAATTAAAAATCAAAAATTTATTTAACATAGCCACTAACTTTATAGCTTAGCTTAGCCAGCCTTCAGTATATTCAGAGTATAGATAGTGGCCTTGAGTTAGGCAAGGTCACTTTACCTAAAGCCAATTTTATCATAATGTGTTCAGCATCTCATGGGAATTCTTGATCATTGATTATAATGAAAAAATGCCTGCAAAGTATTTTTTGTTGTTTATCAGATGGCTGACATGGAGAGGTTCTGAGCTTCAGGAGAGCATCCCATACCATCTATGAATTGTTGCAAGTAAGATAAATATTGAAAATGGAAGCCAGTTTTCCACAGAATGCTTTTCACATCAACAAGTCATCGAAAACCAATGGATTTGGTAATTTACCTCACTCTCTGCTACCTATGTAGATCTTGGAAATGGCCACAGTAAAATTGCTTAAAATCAGTAACAAAATATTGCTGGCATAGAGGATTTCATTAATACACCACAGTTACTATAATTGCCAAGACCATGTTATTCAGGTGCTCTCATAGAGGACAATAGTATTACCATGATAAATCAGAACTCTGATAAGATTAGAGGGAATAGAGTGTGCAGAGTTCTTGCCTCACAGGTGGATGATGTAGATTATATCCCTAGCATTTCACCTGGTTACCTGAGCACCTCCAGAAATAACTCATGAATAGACCCAGGAGTAAACCTGAACATCACTGTGTTGCTCCCCACACTCCCAAAACCAAAATAAATACAAATATCTGGTTGGTGGAACATATTAAAGTCATCAAGTAGAAAACTATTCATATCCCTCAAAAGGTAATGACCTTTTCCCACTATTTCTCTGACTACCATTCATTTCTGACAGAAGCAGAACTTGTCAAAAACCTTTGAAATCACCCCCACACTATCTTTTATTTCCCTTATATCCCATCAATAAGTGAGATTATTCTGTTTATTGCTCTTCCTCGGACTCATTTCTCTCAGCATAATAGTCTATATGTCCATTCACGTACAAGAAAATTTCATTACTTTATTTTTTCTAACAGCTACATAGTATAACATTGTGTAGTATAACATAATATAACATAAAATACCATCATTTTTTTTTGCCACTCATCTCTGGTCAGACACCTGGGTTGCTTCCAGATTCTGGCTATTGTAAATAATACTGGAATGATCATAGGAGTGTATTTTTTTAGTGTTTTTGTGTTCCTAAGGTATAGCCCTATGAGTGGTATTTCTTAGTGTTTTTGTGTTTGTAAGATATATCCCTATGAGTGGTATTGATGGATCATAAGGAAGTGCAGTTTCCAGTTTTATAAAGAATATCCTTATTGTTTTCCAGAAAGGCTGCACTAGATGGCATTTCCATCAGTAATGAATGAGAGTCGCTTTCTCTCAGCATTCACGCCAGCATTGGTTGCTCATGTTCTTGTTCTTTGTGTTGTGTTCCGTTTTCTGTGATGTGAGATGATGTCTCCTTGTTGTTTTAATTTGCATCTCCCTGATGATTAGTGATGTGGAACATTTTTTTCTTATGCCTTTTTGGCCATTTGTATTCCTTCTTTGAGGAAATGTCTCTTCATTTCTTCTCTTCATGTATTTTTCTTGTTCAGTTCTGCTTGTCACAAAGAGTGGAGAGTGCAGCTCGAGTAGAGAAGGGTCTAATAAGAAAGAGATGTTTATAGCACCCCTTCAATTGCAGTAGTGCAAATTACAATGTCAAAAAAGAAAAAGGAGAGAGAGGGAAAGATAGAAACAGAGGAAGAGAGAGTGAAGTAAAATGCCTTTCCCAGAGGCAGGTGGGAGAGTGTGGGTGGGAGGCACAAGAACATCACAGAGGGTGAGAGGAAACTGTTGACATTGGTGATGAGAAATGTGCACTGGTGAAGGTTATTATACATTGTATATTTGTATATTGTAACTCAATCATAAAAAATTTTATGTCAAAAAAAAAAACTATTATAGGGGCCGAAATGGTGGCATAAGCGGTAAGACGACTGTCTTGCCAACATTAGTCTAGAATGGACCATGGTTTGATCCCCAGGTGTCCCATATGGCCCTCCAAGCCAGGAGCGATTTCTGAGCACATAGCCAGGAGTAATCCCTAAGTGTCACTAGGTATGGCCCCCAAAAAAAACCAAAGCAAAAAAACCCAAAATAACTATTATAAACAACTTTGTAACCATGGTATTTAAACAAAAAAAAAATAAATTAATTAAAAAAAATCTTTGGAAAGATCTATTTTGGGCTATGTATGTCTTGTATTTCTTCTTCTTCTTCTTCTTCTTCTTCTTCTTCTTCTTCTTCTTCTACTTCTTCTTCTTCTTCTTCTTCTTCTTCTTCTTCTTCTTCTTCTTCTTCTTCTTCTTCTTCTTCTTCTCTTTTCTTTTTTTTTGGTTTTTGTTTCATCGAGTGGTGCTGAGGTTAATTTCTGTCACTTAGAAATTACTCCTAGTGAGCTTGTGAGACAATATCTTTGCCAGAGATCAAACCTAGGTCAGTTACATGCAAGGCAAATGCCCTACCCCCCTGTACTATTGCTCTGGCCCCATATGTACATATTCTTGGGACAATTGATAAAGCCACTGGTCACTCCTATTGTCTTAAATGCCACAGAGTATTTGCAAAGATAGACACCTCTTGAACCATATTCATTTTCCAGGCAATTCTGACTCCTTTCATCAGGAATCCACTTCCTCTCCTCTTGAGCAGGGCTGACTCAGATACTTAAGAACAGGACACAGTAAGTTAGGGTGGTGAATCTCCTAGATTCCACTCTTGGTATTTTTTTGCTTTGAGATTGCCTTTAAAAAATCTAGAAGAGGCCAGAGTAATAGTAGAGTAGATAAGGACCTGGTCTTCAAAATCCAGTTCCTGATTAGGTCTCCAGCACTATCTCTGGTTCCCTGAGTACTGCCAGGAGTGACTCATGAATATGGAATCAGGAGTAAATCTGAGCATTGCTGGATGTGGCTCCAACCAAAGTAAAAATCAAATAAAAATTCAACCAAAATAAAAAATCACATGCAAAAAAAATTAGTTGCCTTGAGGAAGAAAATATTTGGAAAAAGGCCCAGCCATCGATAAAGACAAACTACTAAGGAAATGAATGTAGTTCTCTTCATCTTCCATATACCTGCAACTACATAGATGGGCTGGGCTACAAACACCAAGAGAAAAATTCCTGCTGAAACAAGAGAAAAATTTATAACACTTCCATGGTTTTGTTTCAATGGCCCTACTCATGGGGGGTAGTGGGAAACATATTATGCAGAGTAGGTATGGAAAAAGAAAGGTACTACAGAGCAAAGGCACATGGGATTGCTCCTCAAAATGACACTGACTTTGAACTACAAGTGGGTATCCCTGAGACAATTTTATAGAATCAGCTGGCATAGTGTCTTTGGCTATTTCCATTATGAAGGTCTTGTTTGGGTCTTTGGACCCAATGAAAAGAATGAGACCCAAATAGTCTTCAGATCCAACTGGAGAGAATAAGATTGTGAGCAAAGCACAAAACTAAGATAAAAAGAGATTCACTAATGTGGCAATGTGGAGGCCACTCTCTGATTTTATTAGTTCTTTTTCTCTTCCAGGACACTGTTAACCACCTCTTTACTGCTTGTTGAAAGTTAGGTGTGGCTGTGAGATTGATTCTGGTGACTTGAATGTAGATAAATGTCTGAAGAGTCAGTGTGCAGATACCGTTCACCTTTCTCTTTCACACTCTGGAGTGAGTGGCCCTAGTGTAGACAGCAGATGGACTATTGGTCTGTTTTCTGCAATGAAAAAGAAACCACTCAGAACCTCCAGTTTCTATGAGATGAATATGCAATCTGCATTGGAGGTTAGGAATGAGTCTTACTTAGCCCATCTTGCCAGACAAACCTGTGTGTTGCTGATGCCATGGAACCAGAACTTCTTCATGAGTAACCATGCTGAGCATTTGATTCCATGGTTTTTCTAACTCCAAATCCAAAAATTATTTAGGAACTGAGTTCAAGACACACAGCACTGCTTATGGTGCCTAAGAAGTTGGGTTTGCCAAAGGCAGTGTCACCAAACAGTTACTGCCACATCAAACCCAGGCTTGAGAGAGAAAAGAGGAAGAATTAAATAAGACAGGAGGTACACGTGGTCCGGTCTCACACTTTTCTCAATGCTGCATCATTATTCACATTCTCTGCCATAGGCCACAATACTCTGACATTTTATCCAAACTATGGCCCCTCAACAAAGTCATTCAGAATATTTAGGGGGCAAATTTCTCTCTAAGTGTTTCTGCTAAAATACCATTTTTAAGGAGGAAAAAAAAAAGGAACAACAGGGGACTTCTGGAATATCAGCATGTTCTGTCAAATATTGTCTTAAATATTAGTACAGACCATTTTCTCTGTGTCCTATTTTACTTTTAAACCATCTACTTATCTCAAATATAACATTGTTTCACCTCTAAATGAAGGTTTATGTCTCCTGGAGTCATCAAAATTATTGCTTGTCCATGAAATCTTCTTGCTGGTTACTCTATATTTTAATCTCCAAGGAGCATGACAAATAAGTGTTTACAAAGCAGAAGAAAGTCCAGAGCATGGAGCATTTTTAACAGTGGCTGTTACACTGAGAGGTGGTCGCTTTCAACTTGATTCAGCAGGTTGCTAAGAATGATTTTCACATCGGGTGCCTTAATAATATGGAGTGGTGGAGGTTCTTGTGTAATTAAGATGAGGGCCTGGAAACCACAGTCTATTTTAGAAATTGACCACTGAATAGTTTTCTCAGACAGCAAAAAAAGAAACACTGAATTTCACATTCGCAAAAATGATCATACTGCTGCCTTGCTCTCTTAGAATTTGTCCGTCATCCTGTTGGAAGCCTGTTCAGACTATTCTGTAGAATAAGTCTGTTTGTTTCTCCACTGGGTTCTGATAACTTTTAGGGTATAAACTAGTTCTTAGGTTCTAAGAACTTATATAAAGCATGCACTAAATCATATATACTCTGATCTTGTGAGATAATATTAATGTTTTCCCTATGTTTTCCACAGGGCACAGAGATTAAACGACTTGTATAAGGTCATACATATTGGATAAATTAAAGGTGATATTCCAAGAAAGGCCACCTGATAATAAAGATCAACCCATTCACCAGAATAGTATGACTTGTTTTTGTTTGGGCCACACCAAGCAGCACTCAGGGAATATTCCTGGCTCTGCATTCAGAAATTACTCCTTGCAGGCTTAGGGAACCATATGAGATTCTGGTGATCAAACCTGGGTAGGTCTCTTGCAAGGCAAATTCTCTACCTGCTGATATATTACTCTGGCTTCAAAAATACTATGATTTTTTAAGTGACATCAAAACCATCTAATTAACACCAAATATGTACCCATCAGTGATCTATACCATGCTGTCTGAAATTTTACTAGTTTACATGAATTCATTTGAGTTATTAATTCATTGTCCTTTCTATAACTTTAAAAATTAATAAATAGAAAGATGCTAGAAGGAATAATAATACATTGAGTTACTAACATGTTTCAAATCGTTTATTTGTACCAAATTACAAATTAGTTTTGGTAGAGTTTGAGTCATAATGAGATAACAAGTTATCTAAAAGTCAGAGTGTGAACAGAACTGGGAACCAGAGACTGGACATGAGGGAAGCAAGCACCAAAGATGGTTTTAGTTTTCTAAGCATTTGCTCAGAGCTCAAACTGGAGTGCAAGAAAATACTATATCATTCGGAGGTTATTCGGCTTATGGGGTTCATCAATAAACACAGCGAGCAAGTGTTGACTCTTGCTCCATTATTGCCTGATTGGTGGGTTCATTGATTATGTCTTAGTTGTCAAAATATACCAAAAGTGGCAAGAAGGAGGTGAAGGGGAATGAAGGAGGAAGGAGAGGGTTGGACACTCCTGGCCATAAGCACCTTGCTCACTCACTCTACATAGGTACTGAACCAGGAGGGCTATATCTCCGATACTGTCTGGGAAGAGCATGCATGACCTGGGTCACAAAGACTGAAGTTCTCTTTTCAGCATTTGTATTTTTAATTGAGTTAAACGCATCGTTGTTTGGATTTGCCTGTCAACTAATGCCTACATTTGCTGGCTGAATTCATTTGGAAGGTATGAAGCACTTGATTTGAAATGTGGCCATGGGAAAAGAACTCATATAATTTTTTGGGCTGCCTAACAGCTACTTGAGTTTAATAGAAACCAGGACTCGCACCCTGAAACTTTTACCTTTGCTTTTCTTTCTTTCATACAGACCTAGGAATTGGCAAAATAGTACAATTTTTTGCTTGAGTTTTTTTTTTTACCGCTGTTGAATCTCCTCCATTCTTGACTCCACATGTCTATCTTTAATATCTAGTTATAAATGATAGACTCTGACTTTGGAGAATATGGGATAAATGAGGCAACATACAGAATATATTAAAAGATTTTTTTTGTGAGACCCTGGGCAGAAATTGTAGCAGGAGTTATAGACCTTGAGAGGAGTTTCCCACCAGGAGGCTATTCATAAAATCACATTGCTTCTAGTGGCAGGTAGCTGAAGAAGGGCGCTAGAGGGTAATTAAAGTTAATTGATATGTTATTGTTCTCTGTGTTGTAGCACGAAAATATAGGGAAAATAATGAGTGCTAACTTATCAAATTGCCCTCTCTATAGCAAAACTGAAACTAGTTGCTATTAACAGGCTGAAGGCATGATACTTATTTTCTTCAAGTTTGACCTTCACCTCCTCCCCAAATTGTATGGTGAGGCATAGAGAAAATTGTCTGTTGAGTTAATACACAATGTGAAGGATGCACATTTGCTAGAACTGGAGGTTTCTGATTATGAAGAAATAGTTTAATTAAAATGCACTTCATACTTTTGCTAATAATTTCTTTCATGTGAAGCTTCTACCCTATTTCTTAGCCATCTTAGCAATTTGTTATCTTTGATTGTAGTAAACTTCTAGTTGACCCCTTGCATATTTTTCCAAACCCTTTAACATACACACAGGAAAAATAAGTGGTTATAATGATTCAAGATTAATTTGTGCCCAAATAAGTAAGAAATGGCGGAAATCAACTCAAATGGTCAGATTTGGCTATTCAATGAGCAGCATATAAGCACAAGATACCAAGACACCCTCAAACTCTTTCTACTTGCTATCAATGGCATACAGTCTTCTACCACAACCCAAATTAAATGTTAAGTACAATAAACAACTGACACTAAAAAATGTGTCTCAACTCCACCTTGCTAATTTCAATTCTCACTCCTGTCCAAGGTAAAATTGTTATTCCTATTTAATAAAGACATTGAATTTTAGGCTTCATTTACTATAAATTATTTTTCCTCCACATATATGTTTCACTTATTTAACACCAAAATACATTCCTAAAAAAACACCTGCCTGGAAAAGAGAGAACATTTCCAACAGTTTAAAATGAGAAAACCTATAATGTGTTACATGTCAAGACAAAACCCCCAGTAATTTCTTGAACAGAAATAAATACAAGGTTAGAAAATCAGGTTAGAATATCAAATACTTAAATCTTCATTTCACACCAACATCTTTAATATGGCTGTTCAGAGTGATTTTAGATGGCCGTGACAGTGGGCAGGACCATAACTCACTTTCAGAGCATACGAGGAATACTTTCCCAATCTTGCCCTCCTTCCTTCTCTGACCTCCCTCTGGCCAAACCCAATGGGAAAGAGTAATCCTGGAAGTCTGATTACCTAATCCATAAAGATCAGCCTTCTGGGAGCCTAAGGAGAGAGTATAGGAAAGTAGAGAGTGGATCCAAAGACACAAATTAATGAAATCCATCATACCATGGCATTTTCTCTGGTTTGCCTTTGTAGAATAAGTAGCATTCATTTTGATATCTTTTATTCTCATATTTCAGAAGAAAAATATTGAAGGGGAACCTACTTAGCCCCAAATTACTAAATCCTTCCTTGCTTCCTTCCTTGCTTCCTACCTTCCTTCCTTTCTTCCTTCCTTCCCTAAAAATTACATGTACAAAATAATTCAAAACAATGAATATATTAAGGCATGCTACATACAGGAAAAAGCCAGGAGTGATAGGTTTTAGGCCTTTCTTTAGCAATGAAAATATTTGTAAGATAAATCTTATCTTCAGGAATTTATTCAACTCAAATCCCCTGAAATTATCAAATTGGCTTAGAAGCATTAGGCATTTCAAAACTACCTTTATCTCAATAATCTTTGACCAAAATAGAACCCCATAACAATATAGCAGCTTCCCACATCAGCAGGAAGTTAAAACTGACACTGTCATAGAGCTAAAGCACCTCTGGTCAATGGCTAATAGAATAGCAATGAAGAGACAATTCAGAGGGTAGGATGCTTGCCTTGAGTTTGATCATCCTGTGTCCAATCTCTTTTATTACATATACTCTTCTGAGCACTGCCAGAATTGAGTCCCTGAGCACACCACCAAGAGGAATCCTGGAATTTTCTGGGTGTGGCCCCAATATTTAAAAAATAAAACAAACAAAACATTAGTTGTTTGGTAACCTTCCTTAAGCCTCATTCCTGGTACTTATGAAAATTGCAATGGCTAAATCTGCAATAAGTTTTAACTCTAAAATTCTCACCATATTGGAGAATTTGTCTTGCTTTACTGAAGAAAGGGTTGTTGATATCACTTAATCTAATTGCTTTAGTTTAGGACAAGATCCACATCATAATAAATAGAATCATGCTGATAAATATAATCCCAGTTCACTCTTCACAGCTTTCATAGAAGTGTATGTAGAAGCATATAGAGTAGATGTAAGTACACAAAAGAGTATATTAGGTACATATATGCATATGAACATCGAAACATGGTTGGTTATTATTGCAAGTTAATACAGTCAGGAAGTAAATGTTTAAAAAACAAGGCAGTGAGGGCAAATTTGTTGCTCTTCTTCTTCCAGGCTGACAACATTGTAGGATGACTGGTCTGTGCATGTGGAAGGAAGATGGAAACTATAATAGGTCAGTTCTCTTTCACCTTTTTATACTTTTTATATGTATATGCTGGTAACTGTTCACCTACTGGCAGTGATAACCAGTTTCTTTTATTCTTCTTATTTTCTTTTATTCTTTTATTCTTTGGTGGGGGGCACCCAGCAGAATTCAGAGCTTACTCCAAACTCTGAGCTTAAGGATCACTCCTGGGAAACATTGGGAACTATTTGGATGCCTGGGACAAACCTAGGTGAGTCACATTGAAGGCAAGTGCCCTGCCCACTGTACTAGTGCCCCCAACTGTAAATAAGTGTTTCCAAGTTTCCTTATTTAGGAATCAGCATATTCTGTGGACTGAAGATCATTGTGATGGAGACCTTAAACCTTAAACTTACTCTCCACCCTAAATGCTGTCCTTTAGCATCTAGTTTCAGTCACTGTTGCAGAACTGGAGCATCTTTATTGGTCTGGACCAGTGTTTTTCAACCTTTTTGTGCAAAGGCACACTTTTTTCATGAAAAAAAAAATCAAGAGGCACACCACCATTAGAAAATGTTAAAAAATTATCTCTGTGCCTATATTGACTATATATAAAATAATTATCTTGAATAGGAATTAAATAAACACAAAGAAATTATTTTATAATTACTTTATTATGAAATAATCTAATGATTGGTCTATTTGTGAGCTGAAGCCACATGTTACAGATGAAATTGAAATTTTTTCCCAAGGCACACCAGACAATATCTCACGGCACACTAGTTGTGTGCCGCTGGTCTAATTCACTAACTGATCCGCTCTCTCCAACATTGACTTTTGGAATATCCTTTCCAACAGAGACAATGACTTTTCTCATGGGACTTTTATACTGGATCTTGTTTGGTCATAATAGTTACATTGATGCACAAATAAGCTGCCAAGTATAAGGATAAGGTGAGTTTCTTTTAAGAAGAGTAATTAGTAGAGTTAAAATTAGGAGATTACTCTACATTTTTTTATTATCACTCACAAACTCATTAGTAATCATATCACTACCAGCTTATACCTCCAAAAATTATTATTATGAAAATGATATATTGCCAGCTCATAACTGTGGCAGTCAAAACTCATGCCCTGAGTCTTAGCTTTTTCCATAGTCTACTCTTCTAATACATTCTTTTCAACTTTGGAACTTGTACAACCTATTTGAACAGAAGGAAAACTTTTTCTCAATGGTCTTGTCTCTGATAGGTCCTCAGACATGATCATAATATAGTCCCATAGTCACACCTTATTAACCCGTCTCATGGATTTACTTAATAATGTCCACTAAAATGAAAATAAGCCTCATTTGTGATTAACTTTATTTTGATTCATATAGGGTTCTCCAGTAATGAAAATACATCTTAAGAAATAGTAGATACACAGGGAACTGAAGAGATAATGTAGTGGGTAGGGTGCTTGCCTTGCCTGTGGTGGACCAGCGTTCAATCCCCAGGACCTCATATGGTTCTTTCAACCCACCAGTAGTGAACTCTGAATACAGAACCAGGAGTAGCTACTGAATGTTGCCCCTAATAGAAACGATTTTTTTTTAAAAGAAATAGATATTCAATAAATATTTCTTGAATAAATTCATTAAACTTCTACCCAACCATTTAGCATCTGATATCAATTTTTAAGACTTGCAGTTGACATTTTGTATTCATAAATCTCTGAGTGAGGAGTAAAATTGTGAATATAGAAGAAATTAAGAATCATTCCTGCTCACAGGAATGAGGGTTCTAGTGCTCTTCTCATGTTTAAAAGCCTTAGCATAAGAAATATACTCAACCCTCCTTAAGCATTCATATGTCTTCTGTAGAAAAGCTGGTGCTGTCAGATTCCAGATGAGCTTGAGTTGCTTAGCATGGGGCAAGACAGCAGAGGACAAGCACTTATGGATTCAAGCCATCTGGGAGGAGGTTAGGAGAAAATAGGGCATGAGCTCTCTGTGTTTAGGGGAAAAGCAAGGTGTGAGCTGTGTTTTTAGGGAAAAACAGGTGAGAGCTGTATGTTTAGGGGATTAGAGGAAAGCAATTAGGGTGAGTTCTGTGTAGTCTTCATTATTCAATAAATTCACCTTACATAAAGGATTAAACCAAGTCAATAAATAATTGTTCCTGCAATATACAACTCTACAGACATTACTATTTACATTTAATTAATAGGAAATTTACATTAATTAGAGGAAAGGGGGGAAAAGAATGTGTCTTGATTCTCTCTGTTTTAGCCTTCTTTCTCAGCCCTAATCAAGACCTACACTAATTATTGTGAAATCAATGAATGATCTGGGAATCCTAGTTACCATTGGTTATTAAAAATCTACTTAAAGTTTTCCTGCCTCAATTTTCTCACAGTAAACTCCCTGCTTTATGTGGGTAATAAAATGACTTTCTTAAAGGAAGAAGTATTAGTCCCTAGTAGATGATAAAATATCTTTCCTACAGGCAAAGTTTTCAAAGGTTTCACATCATGGTGTCTTTCTTATTGCCCCAATCACTAAAAACACAATCAACCAACATATTTTGTTTGTGAGGTCACCTCTGACCTCATAGAATTAATGCTATATTTAAACTAGTGGAAAAATTCTTGCTAAGCCTTGGGAACATGACTGGTTTATAAAACCCCTCTAATGTATTTGGAGCTACTGGGAGTTACTTATATTGGATGTTTGATGTCCCCATTCTGTTTTGCTTCCCTCTGAAATAATTCATTTGCCTTCTAAATGGAATCATGAAAATGCTTAATAAAAATGGTAATACATCTAAGGCCACATAGTTATAACCGAAGGCTTGATGGAGAGAAAATTTCAGTCAGTAAAGGTAGGGGGTAGTGGATATTGGCTGAAGGAGGGGTAGGGGGATTCATTAAGTCATAGGAGGCCTCCTGTCATTTTTCTTGAGGAAGATATTGCATTGTGGTCAGGATTCTTCTTGTGAGTTTTCGCTTGGGTTAATGTCTCTATCTCTGCCTGATCTTCCCTAACGAGTCACAAATCAGAGCTTGGTAGAAAAATTGCTGTATAGAAAATTAAACTAGTGAACAATTGGAAGGCATTTCTAATAAGTCTTGAACACAAAAACATGTCCCTCAGAAAGTCTCTGCTCATTAACAAACACATTTAGGAACATAAAGTAGTAAAGTATAAATTTAGACAAAGATTAGCAGTTAGAAAGAAGTCCAAGAACTTGAAACAGAAATCCATATTTTAAATTCTGTCTCCTCTTCTCTCTTCTCTCCTTCTTTCCTTCCACCAACACTAGCCACATACTCACACACACAGATACACACATGTGCCTTTTCATATATATATATATATGTTGCAAGTCAGCCCTTGATGGAGTTGACTGATGGAGGGATGGAGGATGAGGCCTTTCTCTTCCAGCTCGGAGCACGCATCTGCCACCCTGTCTAGCCAACGGTTCTGAGGTGAAACAGCGGGTAAACAGCTCGCAGTCAGGCTTGTGGAAATATTAGCTTTATTCGGTGGACAAGACTGAAGTCCAAAGACTCAGCCTCAGTTTCAGCAAAAAGCCCCCCGCCTTCCACAGACCCTTGTTTTTATCCCCCAGAATCAGGTACCACCCAATGGTGGGATCAGATACCAACCAATGGTGGAAGCAGAATCAGGTACTACTCTAGGGTGGGGGCAGAATACCAGGCCACACCCTAGGGTAGGGCACAATTACCAATCAGGTTAGGGTCAGTAACATAATAATCCCTTAAAATATTTACATACACAACATATATATAATATAATATTATATTATATATTATATATATAATATATATATAATTTGCTTATAAGAATCTCAAGCCAGTTCAATTCAACCCTGTTAACAAGTAAATTGAGTCTATACTCTCCTTTTTCTCTCCCATTCTTTCAACTCCCAGTCTTTATTGTATAAACAGTTTCTACAGAACTATAATAGAAGGAGCAACCTGTGTCCTCTATTTTCAACCCCTTGTGTAGTTAAGCTATGAGAGACCTAGTGATCTACTATGTCTTTTTATTTTAAACAATCCTCAAAGTCACTTGACTGTAATGAAAGTCCATGAGACACCTACTGATAACTTTGGTCCCTGGGCACTGTTGGATGGCCTGATTAATCCAAGTGCCAAAGCCACACCACATTTTTGGGCTCTTATAGTGAACCACCAGCACGAGATAGAATAGTCTAACTCATCTATGGGTTTTAAGAAAAATAAAAGACATTATTGTAACAATGCCCAGAGACAATAGAGATGAGGGTTAGAAGGACTGGCTCATGAAATGAAGCTCACCACAAAGAGCAGTGAGTGTAGTTAGAAAAATAACTACACTAACAACTGTCATGACAATGTTAATGAGAGAAATAGAATGCCTATTTCAAATACAGGCAGAGGGGCTGGGAAAGTTGGAGTGGGGTGCATTGGTGGAGGGAATGCTGTACTGGTGAAGGGGAGGTGTTCTTTTTACGACTGATACCCAACTACAAATATGTTTGTAATCATGGTGCTTAAATAAATATATTATTAAAAAATAAAAGAGGGGCCAGAGCAGTGGCACAAGCAGTAGGGCGCTTGCCTTGCATGCACTAACCTAGGATGGACCGCGGTTTGATCATCCGGCATACTATATGTTTCCCCAAGCCAGGAGCAATTTCTGAGCATATACCCAGGAGTAATTTCTGAGTGGCACTGGGTGTGGCCCAAAAACCACACATTGTGATCCTGCCTTTGGCAAGCAGGTTTGGACTAGGGATTACCACAGGAAATAATCAAACCAGGCTGAGAGGACAAATCAGAGAGAGAGAGAGAGATAGAGAGAGAGAGAGAGGAGAGAGAGAGAGAAAGGAGAGAAAGAGGAAGGAGGGAGGGAGAGAGGGAGGGAGGTAAAGAGAGGGAGGGAGGGAGGGAGAGAGGGAGAGAGCTGTCTGCCAGAACTGCAGTTTGTATTGAGTACAAAGACCATCTCCGGGGAGGGAGGGAGGGAGGGAGGGAGAGGGAGGGGAAGGGAGGGAGGGACAGAGGGAGGGAGGGGGAGGGAGGGACGGAAGGAGGGGGAGGGAGGTAAGAGAAGGGAGGGGGAGGGAGGGAGGGGAGGGGGTGGGAGGGGGAGGGAGGAGAGAGAGAGAAAGGAGAGAGGAGAGAAAGAGGAAGGAGGGAGGGAGGGAGGGAGGGAGGGAGGGAGGGAGGGAGGGAGGGAGAGAGCTGTCTGCCAGAACTGCAGTTTGTATTGAGTACAAAGACCATCTCCGGGGAAGGGAGGGAGAAGGGAGGGAGGGAGGGGGGAGGGAGAGAGCTGTCTGCCAGAACTGCAGTTTGTATTGAGTGCAAAGACCATCTCTGGCATGGGAGTAAGAACAAAAAGTGTATCTTGAGAAAGTCCAGTCCAGGTATGCTTGAGATATGTAAAACATGATGGTAAGTAGGAAAATCTCTATTTTAGGTGAAACCAAGTTGTAAACAGATACAAAGAAACCAGTAGTGATCTTTGTTTTGAGTGAAACCAAGTTGTAAATTGTGAACCAACAAACACCTTGGGCCTCTGGATCATCATTTGAGAGACTTCTCTCACTCTTTAAAGAAAGAGAGTCCTATCACCTTAAGATTGCTTAGCAGTCAAATATACAGGTGGTTGGGTCTAGGCAGAACATTTTTTTATTAAATAATTTTTTATTTAAACACCATGATTACAAATATAATTGTAGTTGCGTTTCACTCATAACAAGAACACCCCTCTCCACCCATGCAACCTTTCCATAACCAATGTCCCCATCTCTTCCCTCCCCTACCCCTCACCTGTATTCGAGATAGGCTTTCTACATCCCTCACTCACTGACATCGTTATGATAGTTCTCAGCTTAGTTATTTCTCTAACTGCACTCATCACTCTTTGTGGTGAGCTTCATATCTTGAGCCGATCCTTCCTAGCCATAGCTTTTGAAATCAGAAATTCCTGAGATGGGAATGAGAAATCGAAATGATAAATCTAGCTTCTGGGTTGTCTGAATATTGAAAACACAATAATCATAATAGCCAAGCTCTAATCATTAAACACAGATCAAAGAATTCTCTTTTAGGGAGAGCTGTGAAGTTTATGTAGATTAGGTCCTGTAGGGTTGTAAGATCAAATCCAAGCTAATAAAGATGGAGAAAAGGCCAGGAAAGTAGCTCTTAGCTACTTTGGTCTCAGAAATGCTTTATATTAACACAATTCTTAAACTCCAAAAGCTTTAGTATAGGCGAGTTATAGCTTTTAGTTTGTATCCTTTATCAACTTACATCAGGAAGTTTAAAAATCTGCCTTTTTAGATAATAACAATATGTTCATTAGACACTAAAAAAGGAACAATGTAATGTAAAAAAAAGAAATTTCCAAATCAAAACTGTAGTGAGAAACCAGGTTTGCCATGTGTGTTGCCAGTCTCTGCTCTCTAGTGGAGAGAAAGTGTTTGGGTGCTCATTCCTCCATCCACAAGCCCAAATCAGTGATTGCCTCACATACTCTCAATCAAGTCATGAGAGAAAGAGAGTAAATCACATCTTAACATTAGTACACATTTAGTTTCCATCTCGTGGCCCACTAAAGAGGTCCCCAAGACCCTCCCAAAGCCTCCAACAACAGTATAAAAACAAATGGTTTATATTTATTCCTCAGTTTTCTCAGCTTTTTCACCAACTTCTTCCTCTGGGTAACCCTGTGAAGGCCATATTGTTAGAATGTTCCTGCATTTACAAGCGAGGAAACTGAATCAGGGAAGATTTTTCAGAAACCCAGAACACGCTAGATTTGAACTCAGTAGTCCAACACCAACACTTAGCTGCTATTCTGTCTCTGGGTTAGAAACTGGGCTCCAGGAAAGAGCATTCTGAGGATTTCAGAAATAAAAAGTTATGCAGTGAACAAAGACTTGACAGAACATAATTCCCTTCTTTCTTCTCACTTTGCATAATCCTTTGCCAACTGTCCCTGAAGCCTACTTGAGGAAGTAGAAATTTCCAAGTAGACCTTCTGAGTAGAGTAATTCTCTGCCAGAGAGTTACCATTAATACTTGCAAAACTGAGGAGGAGGAGAAGAAGCAGGAGAAATTGCTCCTGTATTTTTCACCCAGGCTAGAGGTAGGAGTGTGGATTCATTCATTTTTTTTTTTCATTTCTCAACTTCCTAGCAAATCAAAGGCTCTCTGGAAACCAACAGCCCCAGGTTCTTGGCAAACTCTAGACCATGAGAACATTAGAATATTGTTGTGTTATAAAAGAGAAAGTATCAGAAACTTTTCTTTTTGTTAAATTAACAAAACTTAAAAGTTGGTTGTCAATACAAAATTAGGACGTGTGAGTAGAGCATGGTGGCAGAGTACTTAACTGAGAGGTATGAGGACTTGAGCTCTGTTCTTTGCATCATCCTAGTAAGCATGACTCCAATTGCACTTCCATTGGGACTCCTAACACCCCAATAGGCAATATCTGGTGTGCTACAACCAAGAGTGGGAGCTACTAGCGGCACACCAAGTGTGCATAATCTCATGTCATGATAAGATCAAGAAACCAATGTTTCAAAAGAAACTGAATGTGCAAAAAAAATCTAGAAAGAAAAACAAAGTTTAAGTACCACATGAACAAATGATTTCTCTTCTAGGCATTTATCCAATGCATGTGTGTGCACACATATACACATACTTCCTACTATTCCTGTGCATCGATGTTCACTGTAGTGCTCTATATAGTAGGCACAATCTGGAAGCAACCCAAGTGCCCAAGGAGAGATGGCAGGATAAAGAAGAGGTGATACAGAAACACAATAGATACTGTGAAGCTCTCAGGGAAAATGGAATCTTGCCTTTTGCTATAACACAGATGGTATTAGACCAGGTAAGGCTAAGTGAAATAAGCCAGAAGGAGAAAACATACAAGATGGTTTTACACACACAGATAATATATAAAGAAATCAAGTATATCAACAGTCAAAAGCAAAAAAAAAAAAAAAAAAGAAATGAGCTCTGGGGTCCTAAGCACAGAGTTGAGGTCTCTGGGAAGTGGGCACTGGACTAATGGAAGTGGGCACTTTGGTAAGAGCACATGTAGTAGCATTTATGCCCCCAAATGAAACACTCACAGGCTATACTCCTCTAGAAACCTATTTAAGTTTTGAGAAAAAAAAATTTAAAATGCAATGAAAATAAATGAATATATTATCTTGATGAATAGCTTCTTGAACTTGACAAAATACAATCAAATTTTCTAAGGGTGTCCACCATAGTGGGCCTTCTTTGATTCAACCAAGTAATGTTTTTTCTCTTACTGCATCATGTTGAAAAACAATGAACTCTAAGTAATCTAGGCTTGAACTAAAATGCTATCCCAGCTCCCCAAGGAGGAAAAATCATGAAACCTGGTAGGCCTTCTCCATGGCTTCTCTGATTATGATCGAACACTTCAGCAGATTATTTATCAGAGGAACAGAGGAGAAAAGAAAGCATAAATACAGCTCCATTGACTTCAAGTTTAAAAGAACCTGCTGTCCTTCAGTGAGAAAGACCACATGGGCACAGAAGGGTTAATCCCATGCAGATCTTTCTCTTGTGCTCACATCTTCCACCCAAGAAGCATTTTTGATCTCTAAGCTGTTCTAATTAGGTGTTAATGACCTCAGAGTTGTGTGAGTTTACCATGTTCTGTACCTCATTTGATTTCCCCTCTGGGCTAAAGCAATACCAAGAGGACGAAAATGAAGATAAAATACACCTCTAGACTCCCAATGGTTATTGGATCAGAGATATATAAATACAGAGAGGTCCAGGGGGAAAGATGATTATTAACACTTGTTCTGTGACCTCTGAAAATCGAGAAATGAAAGTAATTATAGTGCTTTTGTGTGCTGGGGATGCATGAATGAGACAGAGACCCAGAGAACCATTGGCACAGCCAGCAGAGAAAGAAGATTTGGGGCTAATGGGTAGAAGATATAATTTATAGAAGCGACAGAAAAAAAACCTTATAGACTTTCTGGGCAATGTCCCCCTATAAAATATTTATTTCCTGCTGTCCAACAGACACATTTATCATGGACCTTCTTAACAAAATGCAAGGTAATAAGAAAATAATAAAATCCCAGAAAAGAGAAATTATTGTTTAGTAGTGGGATGTAACTTTGCTTTTGCTGCAAAGTACACTTCGAATGGTTTCTAGAGTGTTTATGTTTTGACTTCAGTGAATTCCAAATGATGAAAGCTGTCTTTTAATTGGTGATTAAAATACCATTCTATTCATATGTGCTTATACCCCATTTACCCAGATCCCTATTTGTAAATGAGCAATGATAAAGTAAATATTTAGTTTCTTGTAATCCTTGGTAAAACATTTTATTTATTTGCATTTTAAAGTTTGTACTCATTATAACTCGGTAATTGGCAATGCCTTTTACTAAGGACTCACTTGTTTTCTTGTCCTTTTTATATATATATATATATATGTATATACACATATATAAATATATATGTATATATATGTATATATATCTGTATATATATACATATATATCATTCTCAGCATATTTTTTTAGCCAAGGATTAAGAGGAAAACGAGTTACCAAACAAAATTTCAAATGTTTTCAAACAAGATGAGTCATTTTGAAGTACTGTTAAATCTGTAAATCTTGAACAGTTTAAAAAAATATGCCTGAAAATTAAGTGACCTGGATATCATTTAAATAAACAAAGAGAGGGCCTGAGCAATAGCACAGCAGTAGGGCATTTGCCTTGCCTGAACCAGGACAGACCAGGATTCTATTCTCGACATCCCACATGGTCCCCTGAGCCTCCTAAGAGTGATTTCTGAGTGCAGAGCCAGGAGTAACTTCTGAGCACCTCTGGGTGTGATCCATAACCTAAATACATAAATAGACAAACAAATAAATGCAAAAAAAAAAAAATACACAAAGAGGGTGGATTGTGGGGAGAACAGAAGGTAGATTGTGGAGAGAACAGAAAAGAAGGTCCAGATGGAAAAAAGCTTGACAATGTGCTATTACTGCATATTGACTGAGCTGGTAAAGTCCCATGATTAAAAAGAAGTAATTCACTTTGAAATAACTCTAGTTGACTTGTCTAATGTGCCCAAGAATTGTCTGTGGCAAGCCCAGAGGAAATCTTTTGTGCTTCAGTTAGCAATAAAGCTCAGAAATCATTATTCTTTCAGAGATGGACATAGATAGCAGGGGAACCAGAAATGTCTGCTCTTGAATGGTACTTTTAGTCCACGGAAAAACTTGCTCTTTTTGTTTTGTTTTCTTTTCTTTTTGGGTCACACTTGGCAGTGCTCAGGGGTTACTCCTGGCTCTATGCTCAGAAATCGCTCCTGGCAGGCTCTGGGGACCATATGGGATGCCAGGATTCGAACCACTGTCCTTCTGCATGCAAGGCAAATGCCTTACCTTCATGCTATCTCTCCGGCCCCAGAAGCCTTGCTCTTAAGCTTAACTATGGTAGAAGGTTTTTGAGGTGTGCAGGTTAATCTCCTAAAGCTCTCTTCCACCAATCCCAAACTCTATCAGTCTGTGAACATGGGGAGACATATTCCTTTGGATATGTCTGGAATAAAATCGACAGAGATAGTGACATTTCCTAGCTCATGAAAACTCCCTGTTCCTTATGAAATGTTAGCAATGGAATTTTGTAATCTATTGGCAGGCAGCTTGGTGTTCTCCAATGGACTATTCACTTGGCAATATTTTGTTTCATTTTGGAGAATTAACTACCAACATATCAGGAAGAAACAGGTGTTTTATAAGCTGTAGACAGGGGAAACACTAGAAGGATCAAGAAATACTTTGGATTTTTACCCTTGTTTTTTCCCTGTTCAATATGTAGCTTCCACTTCTGAGGTGCTTCTCATTGTCAGCTTGCCTGAGAAGATACGGGACCCTGAACACCCCAAACCAAACCAAAGCATAACAAAGTAACAAAGACCTGGGATCTAGTTCCTATGCCATTTGTTTATGAGGTGACATTAAAAATTGCCTTTCTAGGAGAGCAATCTTGTCATACTTTTGCTTATCTTCTGAGGTACAGAAATCAAATGTCTGTTAGGCAGCAGAATCAACCCCCCCTTTTTTTGCAATGCTTCTATGCCATTGTGTAAAATACGGGAAAAGGAGGTCCAGAAAACTAGGCTTAAGGACTTAATATCACTATCCTGGCTTGACAAAGCTCCAGATTAAAATTCAGTCATGCCTGCAGAGTGTAATAAATGAATGAAAATGTATGTTCTGGGTCACTTCTGCTGTAGCAGTACCTTTGTGCTACAGAATCCAAATAGCAACACTCTTCTCAGACACACCTCACCAATGAACTAGCATTAGGATTCTAGCAGCACAGAGCAGTACAGAAGGAGGCGTGTGAGCTGTAATTTCTGTCATGCAAACAACTGACCAGCCACAGGGACAAATGCCTTGGAAAGTGTCCCCATGTTTCAGCTAAATAGCAAGTTTTCCTTTCACACTTCACATAAAGTCCTCAACTTACTCAAATTGCAAACTCGATAACCATATATCGTCTATTATACCGCTTGTTACTCGACTAAGACAGGAAATTAAAGCAATAAAACACTTTCAAACTGATAGGGTACAGTCAGGCAGTCATTTTTCTTCTGTTCCAGTATTAGTCTTCAAAAAACCTTTTATGAGAAGAATATTAAATTCTTTGAAGTCAGAAGAATCTGTTGAAAGTGGCGAATTTCTAAGATATAGAGCTCAAATATTGCTTCTACTCATGCATTTATTAAAATTGAATACAGGGCAGAACAATTGAAAACACCAAATACAATAGAGTTAAATAATATATGACCAGATACATTTCAAGTCCACGGTGGTAGAACGTCCATCCTTTGGAAATTTGATTGAATGCTCAGAAAAATCTATTTTGCTTTTTCCCCTCACCTTATGCGATCACATAAATGCACAACAGATGTGGTCACTCGTATAAAAGACTGGTAAACGCAAAAGAGAAACTCAGGGAACTAGGCAAGGAGCATAATGGTCACTTATGCAGCATTCTTGCATCAAGGAAATTGAATCAGGCTTATGAGGCTCTGCATTCTTTATTAACCTCCCAGAGAAAGGTCAGTCAACTGTGCTTATAATGGTAAGAACACTACGAAGGGAGGGGAAGGCTAACCAAGAAATGCAAAAATGTGCCATCTATCTCAGGCAGCATATTAGGCAATTGTATTAAAAAGATTATAGAATATTTGGAGGGGAGAAATCCTCTAGTGAATACTAGAGGGGAAATGATCTTTTTTGAAAAGAAAAAAAATCCTGCATTTTAGCAATGAGCTTTTCTGGGAAAGGAAAAATTATATACTGATAAGATGGAGATCCTGGAAGGTGTAAATTTCCTTCCTTCCTTCCTTCCTTCCTTCTTTCCTTCCTTCCTTCCTTCCTTCCTTCCTTCCTTCCTTCCTTCCTTCCTTCCTTCCTTCCTTCCTTCTTTCCTTCCTTCCTTCCTTCCTTCCTTCCTTCCTTCCTTCCTTCCTTCCTTCCTTCCTTCCTTCCTTCCTTCCTTCCTCCCTCCCTCCCTCTCTCCCTTCCTTCCTCCCACCCTCTCTCCCTCCCTTCCTTCCTCCCTCTCTCTCTCCCTTCCTTCCTTCCTTCCTTCCTTCCTTCCTTCCTTCCTTCCTTTCTTCCTTCCTTCCCTCCTTCCTTCCCTTTTTCCTTCCTTCCTTTCTTGCGTCCTTATTTTCTTCCTTCCTTCTTTCTCTTTCTCTTCCCATCCCTCCCTCCCTCCCACCCTCCATTCTTTTCTCCCTTCCTCCCTCCCTCCCTCCTTTGCTCCCTCCCTCCCTTCCTTTCTCCCTCCTTCCCTTTCTCCATCCTTCCTTCCTTCCTTCCTTCCTTCCTTCCTTCCTTCCTTCCTTCCTTCCTTCCTTCCTTCCTTCCTTCCTTCCTTCCTTCCTTCCTTCCTTCCTTCCTTCTTTCTGCTAAAACTTGCAAAAAATGTTTAATACAAATGTCATATAAAGGAATAGTATTTCTTCCTCTAAAACTAAATTAACCCCCTGTTCCCACAAGATAAATATAAAAAGGCAACATGCTTGAACAACACAAAGATTTTTCCCTCTTTGGAAACTCACAAAAGGTGGTGGTTGGTTGAACTATTTACCATGTGTCATTTTAAACAACTGCCATTTAGCAGGTATGAATGTTCCCATTAAACAGCAAACACTTTCAGAGGCAACATTGAGAGCTAGGACTGTCACCCTTTATCCCAATCCACTAGCTCCTCTCCTCTCTCAGCTGATGAGGGTCACCACTTTCAAATGAGAAAAAGAAGCCCTTGAAGCTCTGTCACAGAAACATCCGCACTTGTGAACATGAAAGGGTCGCCCACACAGCCCAGGGAAGTCCAACTGGGCCTGCATACTGCTAATTGACTTCGGTTCTTTCCCAATTCCTATTCCTGTCTCCGAGATGTCTTTTTGATATTTTTTGCCAAGCCCTGTCCTGAATTCCCAGTGATAAAATTAGCTGGTCCAGTCTGAGACATTAGTCCTTGCTAACTTATGTTTCCCATCTCCTCTAACACAGTTCCTCTCTGCTGGAATTTGAAAGCCATCATGTACCTGGGGAGTCTTTTCTCCAGAGTCCTTTCTTACTTAGCACACGGTATCAATTAACGCAAAAGCAATTTTGGACCCCCTCCAATCACCCGCATGACCATCTGGTCTCCCTGGAACCTCATGGAGAGGGGCAGATTTTAATTTGTCAAAACAATGCAAAGTCCTCAAATTATTTTCAAATTATGCATGTTTTCTTTAAGGTTGGCCCATTCATTTCAGAAAAGGTACTTTGCAAATTCCTGTCAATGAATTCTACCGTCTGCATCGTGCTCTCTCTTCTCTCTCTCTTTCTCACTTTTAAACATCAAGTTTAAAAAAGCTACTAAAGAAGAAAGGATTTGCAAAAATCTAAATCACTTATATCCAAGGACCGTGACAAATTATTAGGTGTGTTTACACTCTTAAAAAAACAGTTGTCTGAAAGAAAGTAACATGATATGTATGACACCCCTTCAGTAACAGTATTGCAATATTGCAAAACACAGTGCCTAAAAGGAAAAAGGGAAGAGTGAGAGAGAGAAAGAGAGGAAAGAGAAAGGTGTCTGCCATAAAAGGTGACTGTGGAGTAGGAATAAGGGCAATGAGAAATTGGTGGCAGAAAATGAACACTGATGAAGGCATAAGTGTTGGAACATCTTGTGACTGAAACTCAATTATCAACAATTTTTTTCATCTATGTCTCACGGTGAATTAATTAGAGGAAATTAAAAAACAGTTGCCAATTGTCAGTGATTAATTTGTGAACATTATTTTGGAGTAGCCAAATATTTAATATCTGAGAGTTCTCAAGAAAACTTAAAAAAATGTTTCCAATGTCACCATTTGTCACTCATTTTCTCTAAGACTTTGAAAATCCCAATAAATTATAAGCAATTACATTGAAAGTACTTATACATTAAATCATTCCCCCCACTCATTATCATGACTTGGCAGATAATTTGTCTGATACCTTGAATAACTTTTATGTAAAGATAAATATAAGCAGGTGGCAGAGTTGTGTGAACCAAAGGAAAGTTAGTGGCTACATTTGATTGCTTCCAAATGCTTGTTCATGAATGTAAAACCTGGTTTTAGAAAAATTTTATAATTTAACACATCTAGAATGGACACATTGGTGGTGTTAATTATCATATATAGCTAGTGATGACCACAATAGAAAGAGCTAGAACATTGCCATCACTGAAGGAAGTTCTACTGGATGATATTCATGTGCAAGGAAATGTGATATTCCATATAACCTGTGACTGTTTGCAGACACACAAAAATATTCCTGTTATAATATATGAAACATTTTTCCACATTGCTCTCAGCCATCCTTCACCAACATCTGGGGCAAGGTAGGACAACTGCAAACAGAACAAATCTCAAGTCTTCTGAGTTTGAGAGTGTTCTGGTTTTACATGCCAATAAATGGAAAGAACCTCTTAGTTAACATGGCTTTGTAGATTAAACTGATTTATTTCGCTTTAGTTATGCTCTGAATTTTATCTACTCTTGACTGTACTAGTGCCATTCACCCTCCTAGTATGCTCAGCCACGTATAAGTAGAGTTGGTGAGTTGGTTATAGCATAGGTTGATCAACAAGAGTTATGCAACTTCATAGTTACAGTTTAGATAAAACTCTTTTTCCCTCAAAAAATTAACAATCAGACCTCCATAGACATTTTGCTGGCTTTTATATTGGGTGCATCATTATCAAGGGCACATTTTCATTGGGTATATCAGAATTCACTTCTATCAGGATCATAATCTCCTCCTATTGATGGGAGTATATGTGCACAGATTTGCACACAGTACAAAACTAAGGCATAAAGTATGCATACAGTAAATGAAAGAGAATTCTCTACAAAAAGAATATATGTCAAAATCTTTTAGCAGGATAAAATGACGGGACAGAAGAAGGGCAGGAAGGCTAAGAGGCACAGATTTGATGGTTAGAATAGCACAGCCAAGGATAGAAGTATTTGTATACTCTCAGGTTTATTCCCCACATACTCAGGAAACAAGAAATTTTCATTCAGATGAGTTAAATCCCATTGATTACTTCAAGAGACTGATGAGATAAGACTAGGAAAGTAATATCTGGTAGTTAGGAAATAAACTGCAGATATTATGGTGAATTGGATTAAAAGAATGCCCGGAGGAGGAGTTTGCCCCTTGCACTGGTATGTGGTGAGCACTGGGCTGGACAGCTAGCCAAAGAACCCCCCGGACTGCCAATTAGTCCTGTGGGCCAGATTCCCCCACGCCAGAATGGTCTTCATGGCCACATCTGGTAACCTGGGCCTTGGGGGATAGGATGGGGTGGAGGAAAACTCCTCCCCTCTCCATTCATTCACAAGCTGCAGAGGCGAGAGCTGGGTTTGGAGACCACACATGCCAGGACAGCTAGCCTCAAAGATTTATCTCAACCATAACAGCCCCTCTGCAGGGGTGTCCTTTTTTTTTTCTTTTCTTTTTCTTTTTTTTTTTTTTACTACCGATAATCATTTTCAAAAGCGTGTGAGCGCATTTGCGCCCGCGCCACATATACCCTCTTTAACATCGTTCAAAAATATTCTAATTCTTGACTATTTATAGGAAAGGAAATGGAATATCTTATATATGGAGGATAGCACTCAAATTGATCTCTGAAGTCAGTGTCTAAGTGAACATGACTTTCTATACTGTTGTCCTCTCTGACCGCTGAGCCCTATCCTTAAATATTTCATATATATATATATATATATAGCCCCTCTTCTATATTGCCTTTCCACACCCAGAGACCTTTCTACTCCCCCCATATCCCAACCCGGATTTGTTATCTACCCCTTATTTAACCCTCTTTACCCTCAGTTTTTAACCTGTTAGGCACCAAGACCGACCTCCTTCCCAACAGACCACCATCTAGCTCCTCAATGAATGACACCCTCTCGAATCCTCATCTTGTGTCTCAGCAAGAAACCACAACTAATAAGCCTCCTGACTCAAGCTTGTGACCCCTTTCACCCCCATGAAATCGTGGACGGATTCAGCTGCAACAAAACCCCCAATTCAAGGACACTACAGGACTTTGAAATGCCGCAAATCATATCTTAAACTCTAGACCAAAGTCTGTGATACGAAAAAGTACCTTGGCTATCACTCCCCACAAAAATATCTCAGAAGACCTAATTGGGAGGCCTATATTGCCTACGCAAGTTTAATACTTTATAATAATGTATCTTAAGATATGTATTCCTAAGCATACAGATAGCCTCCCCCATTACTTTCTTTCTTCAAATACCTTTTTTTCCTCTTTTTTCTCAATTTCCTTTCTTTTTGTATATCTCAATTTCATCTATATATTCTATTTATATATATACATATTTTCTCTACCCTCACCAGTTTTGGTGCTGCTTAGTACAAAATCTAAGAAAACGTCTTGCTTGGGACAAAATCTCAGACCACACCACAGATACTGTACATGTAGCCTGTCATCCTTGCCTGGAATAGCACCAGCAATACAAAAGGACACCATATGTTTTTGTATAGGCTCAGTAAATAAGGGGAAATCATGGACTCAGACACATGATCTTATCTTCTAAGGATAAGAACTCACACTTTTTATACAAGGGTGCCTCCCATCCTGGACATATGTCATGTGGATACAACTCAGTCTCCAAGAGATTGGACAGTGTTAGTTCATTCTCAAATCCCAGATCCCAGACATAGAACTGAAACAACCCCCCCCCCCCCCGAAACAACACCAGGAACTAAGCTCCATTGGGAGATATATTTGTGCCAGTATTAATATGACAACGAGGACAGTGAGGAAATGACAACTTGACCTAAGACCAGGAGGTCCTATCACAGCACCTAACACTAAGTGGAAATCTGAAGATGTATCGTCCTTTGAACTAGAAAAATAAGAGAGCTAACTACAGAAAACTGACTTTGACAACCGTGACTGGGCAGAACGTACCTTGAGACCATTAAGGAAAACCTTACCCTAGGCTATAGCCCAGGTCTCCTACAAAAATCAAGATTTCTTAGTGTAGAGGCCCAATTCTGACAACAGAGACTGAGCAGAACCTTTGGAACCATAATTTCCTAGACTTCGGCTTAGGGAATGAGCAAAAACATGGAGCACATGATACAAAAAACTGAACACACAAACAATGTTGGAACAGTACCTCTAGAACCTTAAAGACTCTATCCTAGGCCTTGTCCTAGGACCTGCGCAAATACCAAGATTGCTTGCTACAGTGGCCTTATTTTCTCATCCACAATCGAGAGGAAAGGTTCCTGACACCACAAAAACAAGCAAACAAACAAACAAACAAAAACAACCCTGGGATATGGCAATAAGAAGGTATGGAGCCAGTGGTTGTTCCCATGACAATATGCTTCAAGAGTGGAGAAACCCTGAATCTCTTAGGCCACGGAAATTTCCTTCCTTTCCCAATACTTACTGTGCCTATACAAAAAAAAAAAAAAAAAAAAAAAAGGTGGGGTAACACCAAGCCCTGCCACTGCACCACTTTTTCTGGTTTTGTTTTGCTTTATTTTTGTTTGTTTGTTTTTTGATATTATTTCACTTTTCCTTTTTCTTCAACTTTTTTCTTTCTTTTTCACTTTTGTGGATATTGTTCGGTGATTTTTTTTTCTTTATATTTTAGTAGTTGATACCAAGTTTTTTCTTCTCTTTTCCTTAACCTTTTTATCTCCAACAGAATAGCATAACTTGAATCATTCAGCTTCATAAAATGAGGGGGGAAAAGAATGATACCAAGACCAGTCATATGAACATGTAGTGTAAATAAAAAATGACCAGACTGGAACACAAACAGAATAGATACCCAACCTATAACAAGCTGTATGGTGGAGACCAGTTACACTAGGATTCTGGGGGGTAAAGGAGGGATATGTGGGAGACAAGCTGGGAACAACATTGGTGGTGGGAAAGCCCTTCATTCATTGTCACTATGTAGTGTAAATAATTCTGTGTAATGAACTTCAGTCACAATAAAAAAAAAGTAAAAAAAAATAGAAAAGAATGCCTGGAGGATGGAGAAAGATCGTGGTAAAAAATATATAATTGTAGTGCATAAATATCTTGCAGTTAAAATTTTTGGGTTGAAAAATATAGAGGTGTGTGCATTGGGTTTTGATGTCAGACTAAAGGATGGGGGGAGGAATAAAATGGTAGTGGTACTCAGACAATATCCCATGAGTTATTTGATGAAGAATAACCTGGGCTTGTCTAAATTAAATCCAAATTTACAAATGAATCATCGCGTTGGTGGTACAGTGGTTAGCATAGCTGCCTTCCAAATTTAGAAATGAATTCTTTGCTCTTAGAGTTGGAAATTGCCCCAAGAAAACAGTGAGTCAAATAATCAACTTAAGTTTAAATCCCACAGGCTTGGTAGTATCAAAGATATTTTTAAGTGCTAATTTGTTTTGAACATATAAGATGTCACTTAATAGAGTATAATAATGTTTTGAAAATACCACTTTTAAGATGAGAAACTGATTTTATTCTGGTACTTTTTGAATACTCTAACCTCACATTCTCCTGTGTTAAGAAGAGTTGATTTTACTATTATGGTATGATTTTTCATAAGTTTGCTGATTTTCATGTTTGTATATTTACTTACTTATTTAATATTTGCATATTTCTTTGCTAACCCTATGACCTAATTGATTTACATACATTAAACTTTACTCTGATTTAGTTTTTAAATCTTAGATTTAGCTTTTAAATCTAAGTTCATTCCAATACATAGGGTAATTCTACTAAGACAAGACTTTATTATACCATACTAATAACAGCCATTACTCAATAGACACTTTGTGCAGTAACTTGAGACAAACCAACTATGGCAATAAGAGTAAGTGGATTGATGGTTCTATTTTACAAATGTGGTACTAGGAAAAAGAGAGTTTAGAAAAGCCACTCCCAGAGGGTCAGAAACTTAAAATCAACACTGTGAAGTTGTGGCCAGAAAACAGACAGGCTGATCCTGTGTTACCTAGTCTATTCTAGTCATGTGATCAGAATTCCATCTTGAAATGCATAAATAAAATGCACAGGAAGGAGATAATATTTCAGTGTGGGACAAGGGAAAGGTAAGGAGAACTTTCCCCTCATTTCACTTGCACCTACCTTAGTTCAGTTAACTAAGGTGGCAGTTGTTCTGGCTGGGAGCGTCTCACACTGTGAGGACTCTGAGGAGAGAGGACTTGTCCCTAAATGTCATATCCAAAGGCCCTTAATGTGTGACAGAGGACTAGAACCCTAAGACAATGTGTCCTCTGGAGCAACAAACAGTAAAAAATAAGTCCTAGGGCTGGAGAGATAATATAGTGGATAGGGTACTTGTCTTGCATGGAGCCAACTAGGGTTCAATTCCAGGCACACTATATTACTCTCTCCTCAGACCTGCCAGAGTTAACACAAGCATCACTGAGAGTGGCCAATAAAGCAACACAAACTAAAATATTGGTATTATTTGGAATGGTGTCTAGTACTGCCTAAATTCACTCTTTCCAGTAAAATTCCTGAAGGGTCTATTTTTGATCCTACTTAAAATGCTTGTTTGTGAGCAGGGAAAAACATCACTGAAATGTCATCAAAGAACTAAGCAGAACTTATTATCCCTTAGCAAAGACTTGTATTTTATTGCAAACTTGACAGGTCCTGGTAACTCTTAGCTCTGACCATTATAGACATTTATTTTAGCAAGTTGTACTCATCTTTATTTCTCTTCTTCTTCATGTACTTTATTAATATTGGCATTTTCTTGTCTGAATCTATAAATGAGAGCATTATTTTACTATGATTTTCCTTGTAAAAATCATATTCTTGAAGCAGGGGTCTACCTTTTTGCTTCTAGTTATCACTAAGGCTTCTCTAGAAATTTCTAGCTAGTTTGGTGAGATGTGGGGCTTCGAGTTTTCCTTCTTTCTAAGACAGTTCAGATCATTTTACTGGAACTTGAGAAGAAACATTTGGTTTAATCCAAAACTTTATTTCTACTGTAGCTGTATGGATTTGACTTTTTTTCTTGAAATATTTTTTCTTGAGATATACCTTTCTTTCTCATAATTTATTTGATAACATCCCAGTCCCAAATAAAGGGGCTAATTATAACAACATTACAAGCTTAAAATAGAATTTTTGACCCATGAGTCTCTTTTTTATATTCAGCACTTAGCTTCCATAGAACTTTTGACAATATGATCATTGATGATGAGGGTCACTTTCAAAGTAAGTTTCTTATTTCCATAGACCCCCATTACTATGATTGACACATGAAGGTCTTCAGTTAGAGATCCTGGTTCACAAAAATCACCAAAATAAATGCAAGATCAGCTGATTGCCTCAACTGAAAATCAAAAAGTTTTCATGCTTCTTATAGAGACAGTAAATGAATATTGCTATAATTTCAACCACTATGGCATTCTGTCATTAAGCGCCTCTTCATTTCCAAGGAGTTTCATGTTGAGTCATCCAGATAGCCTGGTTCCATCCCTAATAAACGTTTGGAGAGTGGCAGGAAATAGCCATTTCAGCAGGTGGCACTGCACATATTTGCAGTTTCTGATCCGTCTTTCAGCAACACAGTTGAAGGCTGCATGATGAATGAGCCACCACTGATTGGTCCTATTGTGTCTTTGTGATTCTTCTTTTTTTCCTTCTTCTAACTTTAGTCTGCAGAAGACGCTGCTGGTGATCACAGCAGAGACATGGTGGGCGACTAAGCTCAAACAGAACAATGGCATGTGGTCACATAAGGCCTTCTTTTTTTTTTTTTTTTTTCGTTTTGTTTTTGGTTTTTGGGCCACACCCGGTGATGCTCAGGGATTACTCCTGGCTATGCGCTCAGAAGTCGCTTCTGGCTTGGGGGACCATATGGGACGCTGGAGGGTCGAACTGCGGTCCGTCCAAGGCTAGCACAGGAAAGGCAGGCACCTTACTTCTAGCGCCACCGCCCGGCCCTTCGTTTTGTTTTTGGGTCACACCCGGCAGTGCTCAGGGGTTACTCCTGGCTCTACACTCAGAACTCACTCCTGGCAGGCTCGGGGGACCATAAGGGATGCTGGGATTCGAACCACCTTCCTTCTTTTTTTTTTTTTTAATTTATTTAAACACCTTAATTACATACATGATTGTGTTTGGGTTTCAGTCATGTAAAGAACACCACCCATCACCAGTGCAACATTCCCATCACCAATGTCCCAAGTCTCCCTCCTCCCCACCCGACCCCCGCCTGTACTCTATACAGGCTCTCCATTTTCCTTCTGCATGAAAGGCAAACATTCTATCTCCATGCTATCTCTCTGGCCCCACGTAAAGCCTTCTTCAGGACTCACTGAGCTGATAGCGAATTCTTAAGGCAGAGTCTCTGTCACCAAAGTTAGTTGAAACTTGAAACAGAATCTTTCCAGACCAACACCCCTGAACTTTAAAACTACTAGGAAAAAGAATAAGTCAACGAATTTTGCTACTTCACCTTATGCTTCTACTTCTGCTTTGTTTATTTGCAACTTTGAGAGGAATAGTCTTGAGTGAAGAAGTTTTGCCTAGCAACCCACAAGATTATTTTTTGGCAGATAGTAAAGATACTTCAGTTGCTAATGGTGTCGAATTTTCATGTCAAGTTTAGACTTAATCTAAATCTCATTACTAATGACTCAAAAACATCTTGGTGCAAAATAAACTCATACAAATTATGATATGCAAGAACTCATACTGACTATATTGGGTAAGGGAAAGAACTCTCCAAAAGCAATCATCTCAGTAGGCATCAAGAAAAATGCTAATCAAGACAACAATAAAGTACTATTTTCCTCCATATGATTGGCTAAAATACTCAGTAAGATGTCCTCTTTAGTGCTAAAATGCTGGATCAAGGAATTTCTTTTACTTATCTGCAGAAAGATGAGTTGATGCATCCATTTTGGTAATACTTCATCTTGTAAAGTCAAACACTTCTCTCTTTTTCTACACATTGATTCCACTTTAAGTACATTTAGTCCAAGCTACTTTTCACATGTACATTATGGAAAAATCTTTGCCCTCCCCCAAAATTATGTCTCATAAGCACCAAAATCAATGCAGCTTTATTTGGAAAAGGGCCTTTTCAGATATAACTAAGACTTATTGAAATGAGATTGACATAATTTAGGCATGAAGGAGGCAGATCTTGGCTTTGGAAAGTCATAGAGACAAACTTTGATCTGAAAGGGTGGTTTTAAAACAAGACCCTAGCTTCATACTAAGAATGTCAGATGTAAGCCTAAGGTTAAAGCATTCTTTGGAGATAATTTCCAGGAAAAAAAGACCTGATAGGACTCAATGACACCAGCCCAAACAAAGAAGGCTGGTTCCCTTTTTGGAGGAAAGACATTCACAGAAGGAAAGCCTTGATCTCCCACAATTTCATGAGCAAGATCAGGAAGGTTCCTCCAGGGAGGAGCAACTTGCTCATTCCCTCTTGTCTTGTGATTCTGTGCTTTTTGACTTACAGCCTATCAGCTACAAAATCACCCAGGATTTGAATTTTCCCAATAGGACAAGAGTTTCATAAGAGAAGTAGCAGAGAAGGCTGGGAAGAAGGAGATAGGTAGATTTGCAGAAATCTGAATGAAGGGTCCCACCAGACAAGAGCTGTTAGCCGCATGATGTTCATTCAGAGGTCAGAGAGAGATAGAGAGAGTAAGAGAGAGATTGAGTAGTGGAGGTAAATTGAGTGCCATAATTGAGGCAGCCCTGATTTTATACCCAAAACCATTTATGACCTTCAAACATTTCCAGGAATTATTCCTGAACACAGATTCATGAATAGACCTTCAGCAGTGTTAGGTGTGGCTCACACCTCTGACTCCCCAATAAAATGAACCAATGAAGCTTAGGTGAAAGTTCTTATTTTTGCACCCTGAAATGACATGATGTGTCTGTATTTAGAGATTATATTTCAAGAGGCCATTCAATTACAATGAGGCCTTTGGGATGGGCCTTTTCCCAAAAGACTGGTGTCATGAAAAGATATAGAAATTAGAGAGTATAGGAGGGCACTGCACTGGGGGGAATTGGAGAAGTTGGTAATTCATAGGCGGGTCTCTGCATTTAAAGGACAAAGAACTACCAGAACTTCCAGGAAAACTACCATTTCAGCTATCCTGTTCACTAAAATAAAGCATCCCTATCACATGGAAGGAAGAAGATTCTTCTTGTTGTTGTTGTTGTTATTATTATTATTTTATTATTTTAAGATTAGACTGCCCAAAAGAATAAATGTATCAAAGAGAGAACCCCAATTAGATGCTTCCCCATCCATTTCCCATTGCAGAGCACAGTTGATGCACCACTGAGAGGTTATTACTCTCAAGAAAAGAAAATATACAACACGTGAACCATTAACAAGGACCAAACCATGTTGCCCCTGATGGAGGCATAGTAATTTCTAACATCTTGGCTAGTATTAACAAGATCTGAGACAGAAGCTAATCAAAATAAGAGTTCAAGAGACTTCCCCAGAGAATCCCGGTTAGTTTGGCCATCAGTGTCCATCTTTACCAATGCCTATTGGGCTAGACATATAAGGGCTAGGCAACAGGTTCTGAGAAACAAGAAGGGAAGCCATTGCCCTTGTTAATTTGAATTTCCTTTTACACAGATTTTATTCATCACAGCTTCCCTACTACCCTGTCTAAATGAAGTGAATGCTGAGGTTAAAAAAGAGAAAGAACCGACGGGTGCTGCATATCTTACGAAATGTTAAGTGAGTTTGGTCAATCAATTTCTTGCTTATGTTTCCTTATCTAGTTGTGCTGGAAATAGGCATATTTCAAAGGCAGGAGACAGTGTGCAAATTAGTTTACCCTTGGTAAGTCATGTCACAATATCCCTCCCAGTGCCTAATCATTTGCCTGTGACAAAGCACTGGATCATATGTTTGATGGTGGCCTTTGAACACATTTCTCTGTTTGTCCTCCTTACTCATTGAGGCTCCAGTGCCCTGCTGTTGCTTTTTCTCCTTTTCTGAATGTAGCAGGAATAATAAAAGTGTGAATTGATGGTACCCCCTCTCTCTCTGTGCTCTCTCCCTGGTGCATGCACATAATGAGGGGAATAATGGTGCACTCATTCAACTAGGGTGCCCTGAGATAATGAGGCCTTTGCATAAGACATCTCCCTTCAGTGCAATCCCTTCATTTTCTTTTAACATGGGAGAAACGGGCTACCTAAGAGCTTGTTAGTATTTGAGAATAACTCGATTTATTTTTTTGCCTCTGCCTGGTTATTTATGCCACCTTTCACCTTATTGGTTTCAACCAAGGCCACTGAGAGAACAGAGCTGAGTAAAGAGTGCCTGTTAGTTAAATGGTCCACTGGTCAACATTAGTGTTTTTTTTAAAAAGGGCTATGCATGTTTAAAATAAAAAGTCATAAAAAATATGTTTTCATTTAAATTTGCACCACAGGTATAATGAGATTATATGCATTTGAGAACCTGGCATGTGAAAATACAGAGATCTATAATCTCTTTTTCAACTACTTCGAGGAAATACTACTTCAAAGAAATGACAAATTGTTCCTTGAATTAATTGCTGAATGATTCTATTTTCATACTCGTATTTTTATTCTGAGCAGAACTTTGGGTCTGTGTGATTCTAAGATAGAGACTCTTTTGCCTTGAAGGGTTTCCAGTTAGTTTTTCTCATCTTTAGGGCTCTTTTATGATGAAGTTCTATCTTTGGATAATAGAATAACTATCACCTAGGTATTACCTACATTTCGCTTGGATGCTCACTTTTAGCCTTGTGTCCCATAAAACGATTATTTATCATTCATTTTTTTTTAACTTATGAGAAAAATCTTGAAAGGGATACAGCAGTAACATTTCTTCCAGTGAATGAGAGAGGAAGAGTGCTTAGAGATACTTTAGCAAAACATTTGGCGATGGGTCATCCATTATATCAGATTCCTGTTAGTAGCCTGTAAGAAAATGTCCTTAGCTGGGAGGCAACCAACATATCTAGATAACATTATTATCCTATTGCTGGAAATGAGGAATGCTACATTATCAACAGACCAACCAGAAATAGAACCTTCCACAACAGCTTGCTTCTTCTAAGACCCTGGAAAAGCTGTAAGTTTTTCCTGTGTCTTCCTTGACAATTCTGAGGCTGAATTATTGATTCATGGATTTGTTCAAAACTGAGAAACGCTTTGGACTTCTCAGTGTCTGTTAATCAAAACTACAGCCGCAGCTCTTCACAGTGTGTTTCAACACAACAGGCAGGTTGATTGATGGAGGGAGCCCATGGTAAACTATTTTACAATGTTCTTTCTCCAGGGAGACTCAGTGGTGTATCAATTAGGCAGTGGGTGACATCCTAAAATATTTTATCGACAACTGTTAAGGAATATTTAAATAGGATTAAAATAGAGCCTGAGCTATGCTAATACTTTTTCTTTATATATAAAAAAGTGGCAAAATAAAAATGTTCCCTCACCAGGCAGAAATTTAATAAAAGATAATAAATAGATGTATGAGTAGATAAAAGATAAAGAGAAGCTATCAAAAAAGAAGCTCTGATATTTTCTCATATTCCTAAAGGTAGGAGCCCTGAGTTGTCATGTGCTATGGAGATTAAATCTAGCATTATTCTTATACTCAATTGCAAATGGAGTTTAGGAAAGTTTTAGCATGGACCAATTTGATTCACAGTTAGTAAGTGATTTTAAACACTAATGAGGAAGGTAGGATCTTCACTTTACTTGAGTGGGATGAATACTTATTTGTGTTGTACAATTTTACCATTGTACAATTGGTCTTTCTGTAGCAGAAACACAAACATGGGTTCAAATTATGGCATGTCACTGAAGTTCTACAATGAAACATTAGCAACAAGCAACATTACTGAGATGAGATATTTTGTGTATCTTTGTGATGCTCATGTTCCAAAGAAGCAATAAATCAAAAGATTTATGAGTAATGTGGGTCTCAAGTCACAGACTTTATAGGTGGATCTAATGAGCGATTAAATATCAAGTTACATGGAGCCCAATAACTGGTTTATGAAGGAGAGATCTGTAAGCAGCTCTTGTTCATTCCTAAGAGAGAGAAGACAGACCCAATTCTGCCACATGGTCATTATTCTTAGAGGAGAAAATGTGGGGTTTTGGTCAAATTTCCTACTTTATATATTAACTCATGAAAAAGAATAGCATTGATAAAGCTTGTCAAAACACTTTCAGAGTGTGGGCTGGATGGGAATTAAACTATTTTATATCAGATCTGGAGAATATTTGGACCATGATAGAAGTTTAGAAATAAATCTATATTTATATTGTTTTCTCTCATCTGTTCTTGATCATCTACAAAAAATAAGTCACTTGCACATTTTCATTAAGCATCTTCTATGTGCCAGCATGTGATTGTGACAATTGAGCATTATTTCATGAGTGGGCGAGACAAAAACCTGTATCTTCAAAGTACTTAGAATCTAAGAAGGAGTGATCATGAAAGTTAGGGAGGCAAAGAAAAAAAGGAAATCTTTCCATATGCTTTGAAGGTGTAGAATAGAAGAGGTCCTGTGACCAAGAGCCTGGGATTCCGGGGCAAAACACAGAAATGTCTCTGTGATTCTGAATTGAGGGCTAAAACAACCACATGGATTTGGTCACAGCCATCTTGCGAGAAGTAGTATTCCAAGTACAAATCTGAGCAAGGGGATTTCAGCAAGTTAGAATGCCCAGACTGTATTTATCTAGAAGATAAATAGTTCATCCATGGGGGCATATGAAAAAGAAGGAAAGGACAGGGCATAAAAATGGAGAGGAACCAAGGGTCCTAACTTCAGAATCCCCTCATCCCCGACCCCTGCCTGGTCTTCGTAAATGTTAGTACATACAGGAATCACTTGGGGAATGTTGTGGAAACACAAGTTTGGGTTCATTATGCCCAAGAATTTGTGTTTCTAACAAGCTCCCAGGGGAAATGCCTAATGTTGGTTTTCTCACCCCATTTCAATGAACGAAGTTGGCAATGACGGTAAGGGGCTCAATCGAATTCTACTGGAGTGGAAACTCATGCCGGGAGATAAAGGGAGTCTACTGGGGAGCAGGGAAATCAGTGAGACAGTGGGGGGGGGGGGTGGTTCTAACAAATCTGAAGGAAGATTAGGAGGGACTTATTCTTCAGGAAGAAAAGCATATATTAGTATTTTGTGAGTATGTGCATACAATTATACACATATACTCACACAGATATATTTACATACAAATATAGCACATACACAGAATATATGAACACATAGTAGTATAGAATTATATTTAGGGACAATACGCTTGATATGAATAAATGGGTTTTTCTGCTAAATTTGAAGATGAAGGGGAAGCAGAGGTACAGTACAGTAGATAAGATACTTGCCTGACATCTGGCTGACCTAAATTTGAAACCACCAGAAGTGATCCCTGAACACAGAATCCTGAGTAAGCCCTGAGCATAGCCAGGTGTGGCTACCCACACAAAAAAAAATGATAATAATAATTTTGAATGTAAGAGAAAGTGAGGATTCAAGATGAATCAAGTAAGATATTAAGCTTAGAAAACTAAGAATGAGGGGCCAGAGCAGTGACCCAAGCAGAAAGGCATCTGCCTTGCACGCGCTAGCCTAGGACAGACCACCGTTCGATCCCCTGGCATCCCATACGGTCCCCCAAGCCAGGAGCAATTTCTGAGTGCATAATCAGGAGTAACCCCTGAGCATCACCAGGTGTGGCCCCCAAAATAAAAACAAAAACAAAAAGAAAACTAAGAATGAGGACCTGTTTCCTGATGACCAAAAAAAAATTTTGTTTGTTTGTTTTGGATCACACCCGGTAGTGCTCAGTGGTTACTCCTGGTTCTGTGCTCAGAAATCACTCCTGGTAGGCTCCGAGGGCCATATGAGATGCAGGAATTATGGACCATATGGGATGCTGAAATCAAACCGGGACTGCTTGTGTTGGCCGCGTGCAAGGCAAATGCCCTACTGCTAGGCTATCACTCCTGCCCTTATATTAAATTTTTTTAAAAAGCAAAGAAAAACAGGAACCTGAGCACTAAAGGTAAGGCATCTGCCTTGCAAGCGCTAGCCTAGGACTGACCATGGTTCAATCCCCTGGCGACCCATATGGTCGCCCCAAGCCAGGAGCAATTTCTGAGTTCATAGCCAGGAGTAACCCCTGAGCATCAAACGGGTGTGGCCCAAAAACAAACAAAAAAAATCAAAGAAAAACAAGTGTCAGCTGTGACATTCTTAAGCCATTTTTAAGCACAACTACTGATTATTTCAAAGAAAAATTAAAATAATGAGATCATTTTAGTTTGGTAACTATGTTAGGTTATACCTTATTTTACCCAAAACAAAGATCATCCCTGGTTCCTTTGTATCTATTTGTTTATAACTTGGTTTTATCCCAAAACAAAGATGGTCTTACATGTAAACCTGGGGGGCCGGAGAGATAGCATGGAGGTAAGGCATTTGCCTTTCATGCAGGAGGTCATCGGTTCGAATCCTGGCGTCCCCATATGGTCCCCCGTGCCTGCCAGGAGCAATTTCTGAGCCTGGAGCCAGGAATAACCCCTGAGCACTGCTGGGTGTGACCCAAAAACCACAAAACAAAAACAAAAACAAACAAACATGTAAACCTGGGTGGGACTGATAGCTCAGGATAGCCTGAGCTGTCTGCCTTTACTCTGTCCTTCCTCCCCCAGTGGTGGTGGTCTCTGTACTCCATAATAAAATCGACAGTCTGGCAGGCAGCTTTTTATGAGACAAGATTTCAAGAATACCTGTGTTTCAACCTCAGCCTGGTCTGAATTATTTTGTGCAGCAACTCTGCTTTAGACTTGTCACCCATTGCTGGAGATATGGAGTGTGGGGTGAATTTTTATAACTATAAAAAACAACAACAAAACATTGAATCATGTGGTTAATTCCATAATATTGTATACATCCTGCATAGTCACATCTTGTTCAAAGTGGTGAGGATTCCTCAGTGTGGATTACATTAATCAGAAGAGTTCTTTTTGTACCTGGAAATAGCTACCTTCCTGGAGTGATTATCACTTTAGCTTTCACTGACACCTCAATAGAGTCACCCCCAATTTCATGACTTAAAAATAAAAACTTCCTGCTGAGTTTATCTATAACCATTAGATTTATTTCACTGACCATTGGGGTAAGATTACTAAAAGATGGCTATGTCAGATTTAACTCTCATTCAGCACTTAAGGATCTAATCTGACATCAGTGAGTATGAGTTGCCTTTAAACTTTTCCATGGTTTCAATCATGTCGTTAATATAGATCCCCTGGGTCCTACTTCTCAGTGTCAATTCTTCCCTCTACAATCCATGTTTCCATATCATATCTTAATAACCTACAAAGTCTGAGTTGAGGAAGTTGAGTGATCTTTATCTTTGTAACTGAAAATATAGTAACATCAAAATAGAGTAGGTCAGAGAATTCTGATTTTCTTTTCTGATGGTCAATATTTTTCAGATCAGGTTCAACATGCCATGGTTTGAAAATTTCTTCTGGTTAATTTCATACAACAATTTTAATACACTTATATCTTACATTTCCACATTAAGCTATCCTTGTATCAAGATCAACTTATCTACCACTACAGTCATCAATTTTCCCCTAAAAAAGCAGTGTTGCTTTTAGACTAGTAGTTGTTAAGTTATTTTGTATGGAGAGTCTCTTTGCAAAGCTGCTTAAATCTCTAGACTTTCCAATGAAATGCACACACACACATACCAGAATTTTCCAGTTACTTTCTCTCTTGCACTCCACAAGCTTTTCCAGCATCTCACGAAAGGATCAAACATCATGATGCATTAGGTCTCATTCCCTGTTGATTCTCATAATGATCACATACAAATCCTAACATGGACAAGGCTCGAAACTCTACCACTTCATACAATTGACTTTTATTAGCACAAAAGAACTTTGAGTGAAGAGGCTTTGCTGTTCCACTGGGAGACAGGACTGTCCAATTCAAGCAGCGTAAATAATCTTTGAAAGCAAACTGACTGAGGATTTTGGCATTTCATATCTTGAAGAGGACAAGTTCTGAAAGTGATTGCAATAGAAGAAAGAATCCAAACTCCAGGCCTTTAATTTTTCTGACCAGAGGAGAAGTAGTTGTGCTCTGGAATATACAATAATGCCTTCCCATTTCCTTTGTAGTATATACAAGGATGATAGTGTTCTAAGGGCTATATTAGCAGTAAAGGATTCCATACTTAAATGTTAAGACTTTCCAAGGAGAAGTCACCTGCCATAAAGGTCTGCATATTTCTTCCTACTCCTACTGAAAATTGGAAAGTTGACTACAAGCCTTACTCTAGACACCACCTTCTAGGAATGTCTATTCCACATTGAAAAATGGTTTGTTTTCTCTGTTTCTACTCACTCCCAGAAGAGGTGTCAGAATCAAAAGAAGAGAATGTTTTTGGCAGTTTCCAAGATAGGAATTTCAGAAAATTGAATTAGAAGTTTTACTATGTTTCATTCATTATGTTTATTTTGCCTTGGGATTACCCTGAATTATCCAGACTTTATGTAATGGCAGTTATAGTATAGTAGATAGGATGTTTACCTTGCATGCAATTAACTCCAGTTTAATTCTGGACCCCCACATAGTACCCTAAGCACTGCCAGGGGTGATTCCATGAGTGCAAAGGCAGGAGTTTGCCCTAAGAACTGCTGGGTGTAGCCCCAAGCAATCAAAATTATAGAAGAAGCTTCACTTGATTCTTAGTGCTGTAAATATTAGCCAGGTACTCAATCCAGGTTCAAAGTCTGCAGACACCTTGTTCTCTGAAAAAACAGAACTTCTGCCTGGCCTTCAGTCATGGCTTTCTTACTTTCCTCTCTCCATACTTCTTCCTTCCTTCCTTCCTTCCTTCCTTCCTTCCTTCCTTCCTTCCTTCCTTCCTTCCTTCCTTCCTTCCTTCCTTCCTTTCTTCCTTCCTTTCCTTCCTTCCTTCCTTCCTTCCTTCCTTCCTTCCTTCCTTCCTTCCTTCCTTCCTTCCTTCTTTCCTTCCTTCCTTCCTTCCTTCCTTCCTTCCTTCCTTCCTTCCTTCCTTCCTTCCTTCCTTCCTTCCTTCCTTCCTTCCTTCCTTCCTTCCTTTCCTTCTTTCCTCCTTACTTCCCTCCTACCCTCCTTCCACCCTTCTCTCCTTCCTTCCCTCCCTCCTCCCTTCTCTCCTTCCTTCCCTCCCGCCTTCCTTCCCTCCTTCCCTCCTTCCTTCCATCCTACCCTCCTTCCATCCTCCCTTCCCTTCTACCCTCCTTCCCTCCTTCCTCCCTTCCCTCCTTCCATCCTCCCTTTCCTCCTTCCCTCCTTCCTCCCTTCCCTCCTTCCATCCTCCCTTTCCTCCTTCCCTCCTTCCTCCCTTTCCTTCTTCCCTCCTTCCTTTCTTCCTCCCTTCCCTCCTTCCCTCCTTCCTCCCTTTCCTCCTTCCCTCCTTCCTTCCTTCCCTCCTTCCTTCCCTCCTTCCCTCCCTCTTTCCCTCTCTCCTTTCCTTTTTCCCTCATTCCCTTCTTCCTTCCCTCCTCCCTTCTTTTCTTCTTTTCCTTCTATCTTTCCTTCCTTCCTTTTTTATGTCTAAACATTGTGATGTATAATAGATAAACAATAAACACTAAGCTAGGTAAATGATACACTATGTCATAATATATACTTATGTATAAGAATCAAAACTTATATAAATATACAGTTAGAACCCTCAAAGTTTTCTCTTGTCTTTTTATAATTCATTATTCTTTTCAGACTCTTTTCCAAGACAACTGATAATTTGATTTTTGTCACTATAACTTAGTCACATTTCTCAGATCTTATGTACCATATGAACTCCTCTTTGTCCTGAATTTTATTTATTCTACATAAATATGTAGACATCCACAGTTGTTACATGCTTTAACAGATAATTCTTATATTAATGAATTATATTAAATGTGTATGTTCATTATAAAATTTTTATTTATTTATTGATGAATCTTAGGATTGTTTCCAGTTATTGGCTAGAAAATACAGGTGTTTTGAGTTTGCTGCACAAGATTTCATTTTTGTTTTTATGAAATACATTTCTGGAAATAGAATAGAAAACCCAGAGCATAGGTTTAGTGTATAGATATTTAGCAAACTGCCAAGCCAACTACTGTTCAAAATACATGTAATATTTTACAAACACATTCATCATGTGTGAGCATTTTATTATTTCTCTAATTTTTATTAAAAATATGGAATGTTTCACGGATTTGCATGTCATCCTTGTGCAGGGGCCATGCTAATCTTCTCTGTATCGTTCCAATTTTAGTATATGTACTGCCGAAGTGAGCATGAGCATTTTTTTTTTATTTTTGATCAAAGTGGATTACGTATTTTCATAGTAATATTTTAGGTACATATTAACATTGAAGCAGGGGAATTCCCACCACCAAAGTTGACCTCCTTCCCCCATTCCCAGCATGCATCTGATACCCCCTCCCTTACCCCTCAGGCTGCTAGTATAAGGAGCTCGAGCATTTTAGTTAATTTCCTAACTAACACTTTTTATGGTGTCTTTCATTTTAGGTGTCCTATATGGCCTAATATGGATAGCTAGATCATAGGAGCTTAAAGGTTTTTGTTGTTGTTGTTGTTGTTGTTGTTGTTGTTGTTTTTGGGGGTGGTGGTGAAATAGGACTCCCAAATTTACCTATGATTCCAAGGTTCTTCTTTGGTTATTTGTGGCCAAAAGGTGATAGTGGTTCACGATGAGTGTCTGAGAATATGGGACTTCTGAATCATAATAATTCTGAGTATTGCTCTACTTATCCAGCTTAGAAACCCTTAGAACCAATTCTAGTGGTGCTTTGGTGTTTCTGTAGCTTCATCCACTGATTCTTAGTGAACTATAACATGCCAGGGACTGAACCAGAGTCCCATGCTATGTATGTGTCCAACGAATCACATGCTGGCATGTCATTTAAGCCCTAAACTATTTATCCTGTACAGGTGTAGTTTTTAATTTTATATTTTGTATATAAAAACTTTAATCTACCTTATGCTCTTGATCTTCCAGCACATGAGTTAGAAAAGACTAATAAATGGTATATGACAGATATAAGCTTAATTTTGCCTTCAGATACACCAAATTATCTAGAAAAATGCTAAGGAAGCTAGATTAGTTCTATCCAGGACTTATTACATAGCAATATTACCACAGTGACAGTTGCCAATGGATTTATCCTTATTGGAGTCATGCAACTTCTTTTTTTGTTTGTTTGTTCTTTGGTTTTTGGTTTTTTGGGGGTCACACCCAGCAGCGCTCAGGGGTTACTCTTGGCTCCAGGTTCAAAAATCGCTACTGGCGGGCTCGCTCAGGGGACCCTATGGAATACTGGGATTTGAACCAATGACCTTCTGCATGAAAGGCAAAAGCCTTACCTCCATGCTATCTCTCCAGCCCCATCATGCAACTTCTCAATAGCAAAACTGAATGAGTTCAGTTTGAACTTCACTATGTTTTGGTTTGGTGTATCTAAAGGAAAAGGAGCTACCATAGTGAGAAACTAGATCATGAATCTAACCACATTGAGGAGTGTAAGGCCAAGTGTAGTGAAGGACAGGACCAACACATAATCTTAGATTCTGTCTTACTCTAAGAAAAGCTTTAAGGGAAGTGGGCCTGCTGATCCCCTCCAGCACAAACTATTCACCTAAAACATTTCCATAAGATTATTACGTTACTGATCCTACCCTAATCAATAATTGTGTCCTACCCTAGGTTGTGAACTGGCATTCTGCTCCCACCCTAGGATCTCCCACCCTAGTGTGGTACCTGATTCTGGTGTATAAAAGCAAGAGACTGTGGAAGGCTGGGGTTTTTTTCTGGGGCTGATTCTGGGGCTTTTTGCTTCAGCCTTACCCACTGAATAAATCTGATATCTCCTGAAGCCTGACTGCCTGTGAGTTTTATACCCGCCGCCTTCACCTCAGAACCACCGACTGAACAGGGTGGCAGACACGTGGTCTGAGCTGGAGGAGAAAGACCTCATCCTCCATCCCACCCATCACCCTTGATGGGGCTGACTTGCAATAGGACCTTCCTACCAAAGGAAAGTTCCTGGAAGGTTAATCAAATAAAAGTTTCTTCATCTGGGAGAGCTGAGAGCTCGGGTTATGGAAATGGATAAGGAAGGGAAGTTCATCTCCCAATTTGATGTCTGCAGGCATTTTTTAAACTGATGTTTGTACCCAAGTATCCTTTGTCTAGAGAAAATGGTGACCTCAGGTCCTTTTAGAGCTCTCCATAGACTGGCATGACTTTCTCATTCTCTATAACACTTTTTCATTTATGATTCTCGACTAGAAATAGTGTAGCAAAGAGGGGCTCAGCCATAAAATCTTTGGACATAAATAAAGGTATTACTTCAAAGTTTAAATTATATGAAATAAAATACCTTACTACATCATAGCTTTTACTCATTTCCTTTTCCTCTCTAGTATCTTCTCCCTATTCATACCTTTGCTCGTTTCATATAATATTTGGCCTAATCAAAATATTTCAAATGCCATCGTTTCCCAAAAATCATCATTACATGTTGCAGACATGGTTCTAAGAAGAGATAAATTTATATATCCAGTAACAATATGAAGCATAAAAGTAAAGAATATCATGTCATCTAGGAGCAGCTTTAAAGTACAAACCAAAGTCCTACAAAATAATAGTGTTGAGTCAGATCATTCAGAGCAGAAACATAAAATACTTCTATAGATGAAGTCACAATGGAGGAAGAGGTCCAGGAAATTATTTACTTAATATTCCCCTATCAGGTGTATTTAGTTCAACTCTTTTGCTAAGACAGATTACCCCTACATCATGGAAGACATATGGCTGCCTCTATTTTTAAAATGTTCTAGAGTTGATCATTTCCCCAGCTTCTTTGGTAGTCTGTTTCAGTGTTTAATCACTCTTACACTCAAGACATTCTTCCTTATGTCTAATATATGATGTCTAAATAATGAAATACAGGGTCTGGAATTAGGAGGATAATTTTAACTCTTACAGCAGCTAGAACTAGAGACCTAAACAATTTTTCAAGGAGACACATGGCTCGATTATGCTTGGTGTGAGGTTGACATCATCATCGTCCCTGACCTCTCACCCTCCTGATCAGGCTATCATTCTTCCCACAAGAGAAAGACTTGGCCACAGTTATGGGGAAATTGAATGAATCAATGTAGACTCACTTCTCTGCTTAAAAATGCAATTTCCTTCAATCTACAGATCTAGGATTTAATGTTTCCTCAAGTTTTGTTGTTTCTCCAGTTCTACGCTGTTAATAACTTATCAGTCAACAAGCTGATGAATCTTTTAGTTATCCCAGAGCATTCCCCAAAGCAGTTTTTATGTCTTTGTTCTGCTTAAGGATCTAGGATTTCTTTCCCCAAATACTGCTAGCTACAAGTCTCAGTGAGATCTCTGCCTACCCTTCCTGCCAAGGCAGTGGTCAGTCTTCTGATACAACACAGGACACAGAACACCATGACAACGTTCTGAACTAGGTCTTATTTTTTAAACTCCTCTGTCTTCCTTTATCACTTTCCACTAGTTCAGTGGTCAGCAACCTGCGGCTCGCGAGACATAGGTGGCTCTTTACACTTTTAATTTGGCTCTTCTGTGTGCCGGGCGGCCGCTCCAGGAGTCAGGACTCTGCTCCTAGCCTCTGTCAGTGCGCACCCTGTGTGCAGCCCCTGCAGCCATCTCCAAGAGTGTAAGATGATACCTAGTATCAACCCTAAACAAAGGTGTTCCCCCAACGTCATCCTTTCTTAAACCTCTTCCTTTGATATGTTAAAGTCCACTGAATATGTACTTTTGTCTCTCTCTTTTGACTTGAAGCCTCCTGGTATTGGGAATTGGTTTTAATAAAGAAAGAGGTGTTCTAGCTTTTTGGGCTCAAGGCAGAGAGTACAAAGTAAAAGGCCATAGACTCCATGATCATCCTTTCCTGGCTAGCTTGGTTTATTATTTCTTTCCTGCTACCCTGCTTCTTCAGACCAGGTTGGGTGGGGTTTAGAAATACAGTGTCTGGAGCAGTGGTCCTCAAACTATGGCCCGCGGGCCACATATTGTATTTGTATCTGTTTTGTTTCTTCATTGCAAAATAAGATATATGCAGTGTGCATAAGAATTCGTTCATAAGTTTTGTTTTTACTATAGTCAGACCCTCCAATGGTCTGAGGGACAGTGAACTGGCCCCCTGTTTAAAATGTTTGAGGATCTGGAGTGACCTTAAAACACATATTTTATTTGCACAAGATTGGGCATCTTCCATGAAGGGATTCTCAACCCAGAGTTTTCTTTTCCGTGGATTCTCATATTCAGAGTACTTAATATTAAAGTTGTGAGCTAATGCCCTTAAGTGCTATTTTTCATATTGATTATGACTTTCTGCATAAATATAAGTGCCAATCAAAAATCTTTTGCAAGAGTGGAAACATTTCAATATCTCCTTTTCAGACACAGCTATCCCAGAATCAGATTCTTTTTTGAACGCATAAATCTTATGTCTCACTGTAAAAACTACTTGTGAAACTCCCCTGCAGAGAAATATTAAATTCATAGAGAAAATGAACAATGTCTGCCAAATACACAAGGTTAGCTACCCATTCCTTGTCCAACTGGGGCTGTACAAAGTCAGAGTTCTGCTCTCAAAGGAACTGCACTACTTCTTCCCTCTTGCCAACAAGGTGAGAGAGCACCCTTCCCCTGAATAGCCACTTCACTTCTTCATGGAGAAGATGCTAGTAGTGGGCATTCATACTCTCACCCAAGGTGATGAATAGCCTGGATTTGATCACAATTGTGAATTTCATAAATTATCTTTACTGTGTCATCTGTCACAAAGTTTAGTTCAGCAGGGAGTTTTTTTGAATCCAGTCTATCATACAATGAGTGGATACTTCTTGTGACTACACAAAAACATTGAGCCATGCACAGTGCATCATCAGTACATACATCAATAATCAGATTATTATTCTGAGTGAAATGAGTCAGAAGGAGAGGTCTAGACACAGAATAATCATTTGTGGCATATAAGAATAATAAATGGCAATATGATAATAATATCTAGAGGAAATAGGAATGAGGGACAGGAAGACTTGTCCATGATAGGAAGCTTACCATAAAAAGTGGTGAGTTCAGTTAGAATAGAGAAAGGTACATTATGACAATGATAGTTGGAACATATCACTCTGGACAAGAACTGGATACTGAAAATGGATAAGTGACATGCATGGTATCCTTTAATTAACAATATCGCCAACCATGGTGTCATAAAGAAAATTTTGCAAACCTCAGTGTCTTAAAGAAAAAGAGAGATAGAGAGAAAAAAGCAAAATGCCTGCCCCTGACATAGGCAGAGGAGGGTGAAGGGAAGGAAACAAGGGACATTGGTGGTGGGGACAGTGCACTGGTGAAGGGTGGTGTACATTCTATGATTGAAACTCAAGTATGAATAATTTTGTAACAAATATGCTTACATAAAAATTATTTTTAAAATGTTTCAGACACTCTATAATAACTCCTTTATGATATATCATATGCCTTTAACAAAGTGCCATTTTTGTTTTTGTGTTTTTAGTTTGGTTTCTTGCAGCACACACTAAAGTGTCAATAGATTTTTTTTCCTTTCAGTGAAATCACTACTTTTCTCTGGAACACTGTCCTTGTTTTTAAAGATTGTTAAAAGGTTTTTCTCTTTTACCTGTTTCATCTCCATATTGTATTCAAATTTTCAGCACATATTGGTTATCAAGAGGAAATGTTTTGAAATATTTTGCTTACTTATTATCAGAAATCAAAGCATTTTTCCTCGAGAAGGGTGTTCACTATTCAGAATTAACAAATGATCAGTGGTTCAAAAACTGTATTTCATGGTGGATGTTACTTCACATCTAAATCAGTTTAATCATAAACTACAGGGAAACACAATTTTTTTGATGTTAGAAGAAATTATTTCATTTGAAAACAAATTATCTGTCTTTGCTCAAGATTTTGACAGAGAAACTTTGATTCACCTTCCAAGCCTGTTGAAACATCACCAAGAAAATAATTCTGACATTGACATTACCTATTTTAAAGCAGCACTTTTAAATATGAGGGAAGCTTTTCTCAAGAGGTTTCATGATTTCAGAAACAGCAAAGCGACGTTGGCCTTTGTTAAAAAACCTCTGGATGCCACTATAACAGAATTAAATTTTTCTCCCTTTAATATCAACATTGGCAACTTTGAAATGTAATTTCTGGATTTAAAAAACAAAGAACTGTGGAGCTCGAAATTTGAACGTCTTTGTGCTAATTTAGAAAGATTGGAGAAACACAAATGTGAACTTAGTGCACAGCACAAGTGGTCTGCTTTGAAAGACCTGGAGAAGGAAAATATGTTGATTTTTAACACCTGGAATAGTATTCCTGACTCATATAATCAACTAAAAAAGCTAGCATTTGCTGTTCTTTCCTTGTTCAGGTCTAAATATTTATGCAAACAATCATTTTCAAGCATAAATCTTATCAAGAGTAAATTGAGAAATTGTCTCATCTATGAGAACCTGGAATCGTGCCTAAAATTAAAAACAACAACATACAAACCTGACTTAACTCAAACTATCCAAGGAAATGCAAGGCCAATGTTCACATTAGTGTTTGTGACTTTGTCATTATCAGGATGTAATTTTCTCTACATTGTAAGGCAAATTTTATGGAATTTAACGTTATCAATAAATAATATCGGTCTAAAGTTTTTGTTTTATTAGTTGTGTTATTTGTATCCTCCCGACCTAAGTGGATACTTGCATACAGAATATTCTCAATAAAAAACTAAAAACAGTGTACCATCCTATGTATTTTCGGTTTTAAAAAATGTGGCTCTTAAAAAAAAATGTGGCTCTCAGGGCCAGAGAGATAGCATGGAGGTAAGGCATTTGCCTCTCATGCAGAAGGTTGGTGGTTCAAATCCCAGCATCCCATATGGTCCCCTGAGCCTGCCAGGAGCAATTTCTGAGCATAGAGCCAGGAGTAACCCTGAGCACTGGCAAAAAAAAAAAAAAATGTGGCTCTCAAAATAAAATTCAATTGCGGTTTTGGCGAGATTTGGCTCAGTTGAAAAAAGAGGTTGCTGACCACTGCACTAGTTGATATCTCCCTTATAACTATTGTTAAGGATAAGTTTTTATTCTCTAGATTCTGTTTGGTATTTGGTATTTAGTATTTCAAAAGAATTTACAAATAAAAGTCAGCAAAGAGATCTAGCTAAAGGAATATAATTTCCCAGATAGTGGAACTGAAATGTGTTTGAAATAAAGGAGGAGATTGCCTTTCTCGAGTGTGTCATTCCTGTGACTTCTCAGCACTATTTCTCTAAGTAGAAACAAGAGATAGTTTCCCCTTTCACCATTCCCATTACTTCCAAAGGAGTAGACAAGGTTAAGTTGACTGATTTAGAAATAAAACTGAGTCCTACCTGGATAATCCTTGTTGCCTACTTCCCAACACAAACCCAGGTTCACCCTTGGTAACCCCGTGAATCCCTCTTAATATACCAGCCAATGTTAAGCTATTCTTCCATCACAAGTCTGCCCAGAAAACCCATTAGGCCTGCCCCTCAGTCACCGCAGGCACTATCAGAGTGATTTCTCCCACCTTTTCCTGTCAACACAGGAGTTCAAATATTAATACTAAAACAAAGGACAAGATTGGGTTTTTATCAACCTTACCAAGAGCTAGACACTTCAGATTAGGAAGCTGTGCTGAATCCCTGATGTGCTAAAAACAAAGTGAGTATAGATTTTAAGAGTCCACACAATTGTCAGTATGTAACCTAAAGTATAATGCTGAAATAAAAAAAGAGTTTTCCAAAGAGGCAGGATGGTGGGGGTGGGATGAAGGAGCTCTTGCTTCATTGGTTGAGAGATGCTGGGATAGGTTTGCAGTTGGGACATTGAATGTTCAAGACACTGTTACTAATAGCTTTGTAAATATTGAAATAAAACACACAAGTAATAAAATAAATATACATATGAGTAATAAATAATGGATAAAATAAGCCCAGAGAAGTAATATAAAATAATTTAACTCTCTGCATTCAGTTGTAGGAGGTGACAGTAAGGGCTGTTGGTGAAGAGAACAGTTTCCCCAGAAATAGAAAGGGTCAAGGCAATTGGTTTCCATGATTGGTCATTGGACTCTATACATCACCTGGCTTCTCTGTCTAGTGTCTTAATCTGTCCAATGGGTTAACCCTGACATCACATTGAGTCATCAGGTTAAAATGACAGGCACTATGCTAGAGTGAGCTGCGTTCCTTGCTTTGGAATACGTGAGCTTTGTGTTCCCTGAGACTCAATGTGCTATTTTCTGATGTGGAGGGGAGAGAAAAAGAGAGAGAAACACACATAGAGAGACACAGAGACAGAGAGACAGAGAGAGACACAGACAGAAACAGAGAAAGAGAGAGACAGACAGACTAAAAAAGAACTTGTTTCCAGAGGCAAATGATCTCTGCACAAACAGAGCTGAGGAGACAGGGCAAGACAGATGGAGGCAGTGAAGCCTCTGGAAAGAAGATGCTAATTGAGAGGAGTGCAAAGGACTAAGACAAGGACAAGAGTTCCTGCTCAACTTCTTGAGTCCTACTTGTTTAGAATGTAGAATTATTCACATTCCTTGAGTCCAGGTAACATAATCTGAGGCCAGTTGGTTATCTGTTGACTCTCAGTTCTGCAAGCCAAGTGACTTGGACTTGAAGAGGCTTCATTAGGGAACAAGGAGAAGGATCATATGTGGATAACGTTCTGTTTTTCCTGCATGCGAGGAGGAAGAAATGTCTAGGAAATCCTCTTCTTGGAAGTACACTTGAGGTTAACTACATTGGCCTGGAAATTCTTCCTCTAGTCAAAAGGTCTAGTTTGCTGACTGAGCAGGATGGAGGCTGAGCAGTAAAGAGCATAGTGAAGGTGAAAAGGACCATGAAGACCGATAAAAAGAATAGAGCTAAGTAGAGTCAAGTTGAGGTAATTAATGTGTTATTGATCAAGAATAGCTTCATAAATTTGTCTTTAAAATGTTCACGATATAAAGAAAAATATTTTTAAAGAAAATCCTAGGGTTTTATCCTTGGATGTGAAAGAGGTCCTTTTTTGAACTGCCGATCATGGCCCCAAACCTGGTCTCCATTCAGTCTTTGCTTTTGATTTCATAACCAGTTAAAGGCTCACTCTGATAACCTAAATCAGGTGAGTATAATTATTTCCTTTTACAGAAGGGGAAATGACTATAAGAAGATTGGAATTTGAAGTAATTTGGGAATTTCTCGAAATCTGTAAATGCGACCTCTTTCTTCATTGCTATATTATCATGGGGGAACAGTCTCTGGGCTGCTAGGCTGGGGTATTGAGGCCATATCTTAGGGTGTTGTGAGAGTGTATAGTGCCAGAGATCAAACCCAGGCTCCCACAAATACAATAAAGAAATCTATTATGTAAGTCTTTGAAAGTGCTGTCATATATTCCACTGTATAATCTTTAGGCATGAGACAGTTGGCATAGGCATTTTGCTATTGGAGAAACCTTTATAAAATAATTTAAAAAAACCCACCAAACTACTCATCTTTCTGGATGATATATCTCCCTAACACTGATATGGGCATGAGTTTAATTTTTGTACTCTTCTCCATTCTATACATTAAAAGAAAACCATTGCTATTTTTTAGTTCCTTTTGATAAGTTCTGGCAATTTGATAAGTTCTAACAATCTTCCTTTTCAGAAGACCTGGCAATCAAAGGATGAAAGCAAAAACTGGAAGCCAGCATGCTCCTCAATTGCTGTGTTTCTTGGTTTGGTTTGGTTTAGGCTAAACTCACTCTGTGGACTTATTCCTGGCTTCTGCGTTCAGTGGTCAATCTTTTCTGAGCTTGGGGAATCATATGTGGTGCCAGGGATCAAACCTGGATTGTCAAGCTCCCTACCCACTGTTCTATTACTCCAGCCCCCTGAAACTGAATTATAATTCCTAATAAGTCCAAAATTCTCTGGGAAATTTGAAGCTAGTCCTTGAGCTTCTCTGATCTTCAACCATGCTTTAGAACTATCAAGCTCTAGAAGCTTATAGGGGAAAAATAATCCACATCTAGATTTTCTTTTGTAGATAGAACCACAATAATAATGTACATAGGAGAAACCGGGTATATAAAATAAGTGAAATGATTATTTTACTGGGGGAGGGTAGTTTACAGAGATCACATATGTATTGCTCACAATAAATGCTTGATTAAGGGACTCCTAAGGTATTTGATGGAAATGGGCTTGCTTGCTATTTCATTTTCTCGAGTTAATAACATTTGTTCTGCATTACATTATTTTTGTTCTGTTTAAATAATAATTTTTAAAAGTAAAGGGAATGAAAACACGGGGCCAAGTGCCCTTTTGTCTCGCTGGAGGGAAAGTACAGAGCTAAATGGTCTCATTTTTTAGTATATCATCACATTTAAAATAGCATTTTCCTCTTACATTACATTAACCTACGAGTCTCTGTAGTTCAGTGATTTTTCTCATTGGTCTTTGTGAATTCTTTTGCCCCAACATTTGGTCTGATAGATAAATAGACAAAGTCAAAAGCTTCAGGCTGTGATGCACAAATAACAAGAGTGATAAGAGATAATGCAAACAAGGATTAAATTTAGACACTGCATTTGTTTTCTCTATGTTCTTAATGGAATAGCCCATTGTAGAAACTCATCCATAATATGTTGGCTTATTTGTTCTTTGAATTGGGACCATCTAGGAATCAAACACATTGTGTTTTGTGCCTTTTAATGCTATTTTTTGTTATATAGAAATGTACATGTTTGTTGCCAAGTCCTATGCTTTCCCTACATTCAGGATCGTGATCAAAGCACAAATAATGGAGTCTTGCTTGGGTAAATAACTGGATGACTGGAGGGAGGAGAAATTTATAGCCCTTGTGTATATTTGCTTTTTATCATTTTGGGTTAATTTAACTATATTAGAGTTTCATGCTTCTCTATAGATTAATCCAATCTCATAGCAATGCCAAAAACAACCTACATTTTATGCCTTTCTCTATAAAAACAGAAAGATAATAGAAAAAAATGTTTCACCAGGCTCCTCTATTTGTGCTTAGTACTGTCAGGGTTAGTGAAATAAATGTGATGCAATGGCAATATTATAATTTTTAATTTTTTTAATTTGAAATTGGCATTTTGGAAAGTATGTCCTTGGAGATGAATGTATGCCTGGAGCCTGAGAGATAGTCTAGGGACCTGACCTGGACTTGATCCTAGCTCATACTTACCCCTGACTCAACCTATGAGAGGTGTAGGTCAGCAATTAAACTGTGATATTAATTGGTCATCTTAATTTAAAGCATTGATTTTAATAGCTGGGTTATCAAAGATGGAAAATATTCTCATCACAGAGAGTGTCCTTAGTTTAAGTCATTGCCTTTCTTTTGAAGTGAGATGGTTCTTGCAGTTATAAAAATAGCTAGACTATTACCATTAAAAGGGGGACAGTGAGGATAAAAAGAATTTCACCTCTTCATAACCATATTCCATCATGTCCTTTTTAACTTGTTTTGTCTTTGGATTTTGTCAGATTACTTTGATTACATATTGGTAGTTACTACCCTAGGGAAAAGCAGTTCCCACAAGATGAAGCACTAGGACAAAGTCAGGGAAAGAAGCTTGGGCAAGTGAAATCCTGACTCTAGAAGAGAATCCTTCAGGCATTCGACCTGAAGTCACAGGAACTCATTAGTGCTACAGAAAGCCCCAAGGTTCTGGTTTGGTTTGGGGCAGGTTTTAGAACCCTACTTTCTGCTTACCTCCTTGTTTTTGCAGTTTTCTGCAAATTACACATACTAGAGCCCTTCTGCATTTTTTTTTGATAAGAGAAAGCTGCTAAGTCTTTCAACAACTACTGAGAGGGTATAGTTATATTGATATGATTGAGGATCAGTGCTATGACTACTGAGTGCTTGTTGCTGGAGAAATGTTCAAAGGCAATAAGACAACGTTCTTTGCTAACAAGGGAATTCAAAATTTACTGGTGAAATAGAATGTGCCACATGATTCTCTATCAACTGATGACTGCATTGAAAGGCATTACAATAAAGTATAAGGGAAAGGATTCCAGAGTAAGAGAGATAGCAATACTCTCTAGGAAGTAATGGATTTGATGATGTGAACAAGAAGATAATCTTCTGAAATCTGCATTGAATCTACATTAGTGGTAGTAGGGTAGTAGGGGATTTTTAGAAAAGGTATAATAATGGGGAAAGTTACCATTTATCAAATCATAGGAGTTTGTATGGGTTGGTATGTCTAAAAGGATAAACCATGGACAAGGTCAAATGATTAAAATGACAAATAAGATATTAGAGTTTTAAATCACAGAAGAATAAATCTAGATGTTCCAATCATTGTTATAATTTAATAAGCTTCCGAAGCCATTTTGATCATATACTGTAGGACTTGGGAAGATAAATTAGATAATATAGGATTATTATGATTTAACTTACATTAATAATATAAGTTAAACAATAGAGTTCAAATAACCGAGCCTATACAAAGTATATCTTGCATGTAAGCTACTCAGGTTAAATATTTGAAATATCTAAGCACCAGGGGGAGGAACCCCCAAATACCAAATTAGTAGTAGCCTCTGAGAATTACTAAGTGTGCCCCCCAAAATGAAAATATGTATAAAAAGTATTCAACCAATTAACTAATTGATGCTCAACTTTTAACATGCAGTATTATTTTAAGGGTGTGTATTAAATACACAAATTTATTAATATATATTAATTATATTGATATGTAATTATATATTTTATAGAATAAATATTGTATAATCATTTATATAAATAAATCATAAAATATTTTATATAAATATTTATATATACAAAATATTTAATATAATTATATATTAATATATAAATAATATAAATGTATTAAACAGCCCACACCATTATTCATAACAAGATTGATCATACTATTTATGGTCGAGATTAGGACTCTGGGTCATAAAAGTGTTTGGAAGACAGATGTAAACTCAGAAGGATAATTTACAGCCTAGAAGAGATGATGCTAAAAGGCAATTAGCAAAATGTCCACTTTGTATGCATACAGATGTGGCAATTCTATCAAGACCTTTAGTCATGTTACAGCCCATGGAACTCTGCCTACAATAGTTTGATGCCACTCTGATAAGACAGGTCATTAAAATATATAGAGGAATATTAGAAGGGGGCCATTGGCTATGAAGGTTTTACTTTCATTACCCAAAGCAAAAAGAGCTTAAACAGTGTAAAAATAATAAACATTACAGAAGAGTATTCTTTTTATCTATGTTTATAGTACAACAATTTTGATAGCTTGAAATGGAATGGTCCTGGGTGTTAGAAAGGACAATTGAGATAAAGTGGTACCCACTGATCAGAGTTTGGGAAGAAGAGATGACATCAGAGACATGTCATCAAGAACACAAGCAAGTTGTGTTTGAGGATGTTCATAAGCATGTGGAAATTCAAGAAAGGATAAGTCTTAGCAGTGTGAGAGGCTCTGTTGGAATTACAGAAGAAGGTGGTCCCGGTCAAGTACCTATGAAACCCCATGTCCATTGGAAAAAATTTAATATGCATATATACCCCACCCTGTATTTTTTTTTAATTTTTATTGTGGTAAAAGTGAATTACAAATCTTTCACAGTAATGTTTTAGGCACATAGTGACAATAAATGTTGTCCTCCCATCACCCCATTCCCAGCATGCATCTCACATTTTCCTCCTTTACTCCCTGTAATGCTAGTGGAACTGTTCCCCACTTGTACAGCTTGTTGTAGATTGGGTATCAATTCTGTTGTTGTTGACTTTGGATTTTATATTCAAGCTTGATCATTTTTTATTTCCACTAAATGAACATATGATTGTCTGGTCTTGCTACCATCGGGAGGGGGGTGGCAAACATAAAACAGAAGAACTAGGAGGATTTCATCTAGGTCTTATAAATATCCATTTAGAAGAAGGAAGAGAAAAAGAAGAAAAAGGCATCAAAACAAAACAAAACAAAAACAAAAAAACAAAAGGGATTAACAACAAATTACACAAAGAATACAAAATGAATAAATCAAAAACCAAAACCTCAGCTATGGAAAAGAAGAAGAAAAAAATTCAGACCAGCAACTTCTTTTTTTTTTTTTAAATTAATATCTTTATTTAGGTCTCATGATTACAACCATGTTTGTAATTTTCTGTTTTTCTTCAAATACTGTCAGAAATATTTTTTTCTTTTATGTATGTTTTGGGCCCCACATCTGGCAGTAGTGCTCAGAGGTTGGTTACATCTGGCTCTGCAATCAACCTTATTCCCACACATATGGGATGCATGTATCAGATCTGTTTTGCTGCATACAAGAGAAGTTTCCTATACACTGTTTTATCTTTCCAGACTATGTAAAAAACATTTGATACTTTTAATTAAGAAAAATATTTTAATAGACTTGACTTTAGTTATCATGATGTCCTTATTTTACAAGATAAATATCAAAATTTATGAAAAAGATATATAATTAGTATAAATAGCCATTGGTCACATATCTAAAAGTAGTATTTATTCTCATGATATTATTCCTGGCTAGCTGCTAAACAAGTGTCATTTTTTTGTTGAACTTCAATTTCTATATCTGTAATCTGAACAGTTAAATTATATGATTACCAATGATTTATGACATTGTAGTCATATTTTTTTTGTTTTGGGGCCACACCCAGTAGTGCTCAGGGGTTACTCCTGGTTCTGTGCTCAGAAATCACCCCTGGCAGACTTGGGGGACCATGTGGGATGCCGAGATTCAAATTGCTGCCTGTCCTGCATTGGTTGTTGGGCCGGAGCGATAGCACAGTGGTAGGGCATTTGCCTTGCATGCAAGACAGTGGTTTGAATCCCAGTATCCCATATGGGCCCCTGAGCCTGCAGGGGGCAATTTCTGAGAATAGAGCCAGGAGTAGCCTCTGAGCACTGCCAGGTGTGACCCAAAAATAAAACAAAAAAAGGTTGTGTTTCTTCTTCTTCCTCCTCCTCCTCCACCACCTCCTCCTCCTCTTCCTCCTCCTCCTCCTTCTTCCTTTTGCATAGGCACAGTAAGTATTGTGGAAATTAGAACGAGAATTCTCTTGTCCTAAGAGATATAGGGTTTCTCCGCCCTTGAAGCATACTGCCATGGGAACAACTACAGGCTCCATACTCACTCATTTACACACCCCAAGGTCTTTTTATGGTGCCAGGAAACTTTCCACTTGAATGTGGGTGATGGCATATCGTCTCTGTAGCTGAAAGTCTTGTTATTTGTGAAGGTCATAGGGTGAGGGCTAGAAGAGAGTTTTTTTTTTTTTTTATGGTTCTAGGAGTTCTGTTCTATCACTGTTGTAATCAGATTTATGTAATTAGTGGTCTTGATTTTTGTTTAGATTCTAGACAGAACCTAGGGTATAGTCTTTGAGCATACTTCCAGAAATTCTGCTCAGACACAGTTGTCAAAGTTAGACCTCTGGAATTAGAGATCTTGGTTTCTGTACAAATCCTAGGCCAAGGCCTAGTTTAGGAACTTCCTCATCGGTCCTTCTATAAGTTCTGTCCAAACCATGTTTATCAAAGTCAGTCTTCTGTAGATAGCTATTTTGGTTTTGCTTAAGGCAAAAGTTGACATGTCTCCTGGTTGCATCATACTGTTAGGTGCTGAGATGGGGCAACCCTCTCTTAGCTCAAGTTGTTGTCATATCCTCATGTCAGAATGTCATGTTAAAACTGGTGCAAATTGGTGCCAGAATAGCATTCAGAGTTTCCCAGGAGGAGTTTTGGTTCCTGGTGCTGTTGCTGGGACCTGTGTTGGTTTCACGTCTGGGATCTGGGGTTCTGGATTGGACAGTCATTATCCAATCACATGGAGTCTAGATTGCTCACCCTGTGGTTTTAAAGTTTTTTCCCCAGCCATGACTTTTCACTTAGAGAAGGGAGCCAGAGGAGAGACAAATATGAAGGATCACTGTAAGGTCTCCTTTCAGCTACCCTATCTCCTGAAATGGAATAGAAGGTGGCTTGTACTGGTTCTTCCCTTTTAATCCAAATTGAATTGATTATCCTATGAATTCTGGGTCCTCATGTGGACCCATCACATTATATGGTAATTTTAGGCAACTGGCTACTCTTTAAGTGAAAGTCAGTACTCTTGAATCACAACTTCTTACTATAATTTAAAAAATATAAACATTTCCCACCTCTTCTTTAATCTCACTGCCTGGGTCTTATGATTTCTTAAATAGCCAAGAACATGACGGATGTGTGTATATGTGTGTTAGAGAGATATATTTATATATACCCAGTGCTATGTTATAATACTGTATCCTTTGAGAATTAAGCATGTTTAGAATGTTAAAGCCCAGAACATAAAGTGAATTGCCTAAGTCTTTCCTGCCTTAAGACTTACGATTATACCAAAGAGCTGGCAGGCTTCCCTTTTAGAATTGAAGACCTTTGTCGCTAGTAGAGAGGGTGTGTGTGTGTGTGTGTGTGTGTGTGTGTGTGTGTGTGTGTACGCTGGGGGTGGGATCATCTTTATGCAATCAAGTTCAATGACCCTGGATTGCTTTCTCTTTCTTTCTCTTTACTGACAGCAAAGGAGTTTTCTTTAACTCCCCTGATTATGGACTGTTCCCTCTCTCTCTCTTTTTCTGTGATGTGTGGTTTAAAATCATAGCAACTTTGTCTTGATGACCTCAGTTCCTGTATACCTACACTCATTTATACACTCATTTTTACATTGGTAATCAGAAATTCCTCCTTATTTCGGAGACTGTATATGGAAGACCGTGAACCAGCTTTTGCTCACACACTAATTGCAAATGTGTTTTTCTTTTCCGCTTCTCTGTTGCCGTTACATTTTTTTTTAAATGCGAATCATGTACAGCAGCTGTGAATGTGAGAGACAGGCCAGTGCCCTGTGCAAAGAAAAGCAGTCACCAGTACTTGGAAAACATTATGGTGCCTGCCATCATGAGCTTGTGAAACCAGGAACAATGACTACATTTAGCCATGAACAACTTTATTCCAAAAGCAAACATATGTGCTTGCAATCTGAGCCTGTACTCATTGAGAATTAATTGCATGACAAAAATAAATGGAAGGCAGAGCATCATTTTCAAGAGTGGAGAGGACACTAAGAAAGAAGTTTGAACAGCTGATAATAAGTAAGCGTATCCACAACTCCCCCTCCCCAATCAAGATACAAAAGGATCCAGGATTAATTGTCTTAAATCTAGAGTTCGTGCAAAAGCATCTGAGAGTTTGGGAAAAGGGAATGTCTGGTCATGTTTACTGCATCTTACCTAATAAACAACTCAATATATAAGGCTTAATGCAACATAGAAGAGAAATTGGGTATTTTTTTGGAAGAGGTCACTGGCTTTTCTTCTGGATCCACCTCATTCTTTGAATTATTTTCCCAAGGCTACACTTTTCTTTCTGTGTAAGTGCTTTCTCTTTTGGGCCCTGTGCTGAGAAGCTTGACCTGGAGTAACAGAATGACCCTGCTTGTCTGCCCTGGAAGGTCAAAGGAAGCAGAATAAGGAGAAGGCAACTTAGAAACGTAGATCGTTTTACCCACTGGATGCAACCAAGTGGTGGATATACTTTCTGGCTTCTCAGATAGTACAGGCACAGCTTTCTTCTGTTCCTTGAATCTCAGCAATTTGAAAAACTTAGAGAAACCATCAGATTCAGAGAGATCCTCTCCTCTCCTCTCCTCTCCTCTCCTCTCCTCTCCTCTCCTCTCCTCTCCTCTCCTCTCCTCTCCTCTCCTCTCCTCTCCTCTCCTCTCCTCTCCTCTCCTCTCCTCTCCTCCCCTCCCCTCCCCTCCCCTCCCCTCCCCTCCCCTCCCCTCCCCTCCCCTCCCCTCCCCTCCCCTCCCCTTCTCTCCTCCCCTCCCCTCTCCTCTCCTCCCCTCTCCTCCCCTCCCCTCCCCTCCCCTCCCTTCCCCTCCCCTCCCTTCCCCTCCCCACCACTCCCTTTTCCTCCCCTCCCCTCCTTTTTCCTCCCCTCCCCTCCCACCTCCTCCCCTCCCTTTCTCTCCCCTCCCCTCTCCTCCCACCTCCTCCCCTCCCCTCCCCTAGCCTCTCCTCTCCTCTCCCTTCCCTCTCCTCCCCTCCCCACTCCTCTCCTCTCCCTTCCCTCTCCTCCCCTCCCCACTCCTGTACCCTCCCGTCTCCTGTTCCTTCCCCTCTCCTCTCCCCTCCTCCCCTCCCCTCCCCTAGACTCTCCTTTCCCTCTCCTCTCCTCCCCTCCCCTCCCCTCCCCTCCCCTCCCCTTCTCTCCTCCCCTCCCCTCTCCTCTCCTCTCCTCTCCTCTCCTCTCCTCCCCTCCCCTCCCCTCCCTTCCCCTCCCCTCCCTTCCCCTCCCCACCACTCCCTTTTCCTCCCCTCCCCTCCTTTTTCCTCCCCTCCCCTCCCACCTCCTCCCCTCCCTTTCTCTCCCCTCCCCTCTCCTCCCACCTCCTCCCCTCCCCTCCCCTAGCCTCTCCTCTCCTCTCCCTTCCCTCTCCTCCCCTCCCCACTCCTCTCCTCTCCCTTCCCTCTCCTCCCCTCCCCACTCCTGTACCCTCCCGTCTCCTGTTCCTTCCCCTCTCCTCTCCCCTCCTCCCCTCCCCTCCCCTAGACTCTCCTTTCCCTCTCCTCTCCTCCCCTCCCCCTTTGCTTTCTCTTCCTCTCTCCTCCCTATCTCCTCTCCTCTCCCCTCCCTCTCTCCTCCCCTCCCTTCCCTCCTTTCCTCTCCTCCCTTCCTTTCATCTCTTCCCATCTCCTCCCTTCCCCTCTCCTCTCCTATCCTCTCCTCTAATCAAGGGAATCAATTCCTTTTATATCTGTGTTGGTGGAAAAGGCATTTCTGTATCTGTTCAAAAGGTATTATTGATCCTGACTTTACATGAACCCATTACCTCCTGCCTCATCCTCATGTCTACTAAGATACAGAATAATGAGTCTGGGGTAAAGGAACTCTTTTGTTTTCAAAACAGTCAAGAACTCAAGTTAAGGCACTGAGCAGGAACTCAGAGTTTCTCTCTATTGAACAAGTAAGTATGAAAGCAGGTATCAGAGATAGTGGAGGACCACTCACTGTGTATCTTACAACATTAAATTTTCAGGGAGTTTCCGTTTTATTAATGGCTTCTTCCCCAAGCCCTCAATTTCTGTAGGAGTTATGAATATACCCTTGAGTTTCTTGGTGTGCAAACTGGAACCACAGGATAACATGGAGGTGTTTTGAATCCGTTGTTTTTAAAGCACATTTCTTTGAATTCCACCAATTTGTAAATTGAGAGATTTGGGAAAGGTTCATTCCAAAGAACCTACTTCTACCTCCAAGGAGCCGAGCTCAGCAAGTAGAGGGACTGAATAAGAATAAAATTTTAATGATTGCCGACTTTAAAAGAATGAAATCTTTTCAGGCACAGAACAGTATCTATTACAAATTATTTATTTGCTAACATAAACTGAGTTTGTTACAGGTTTGCTTCAAACTTTCGCAGTTAATGCTGCAAAGAGAGAAAGGGAGGATGGGAGATAGAGGATGAAGAAGAAATAGAGGAACAGTAGAGCAGAGAAAGAGGAGGGAGAGGACGGAAGGGGAACAGAAACAGAGGTATAGGAAAGAAAAGAACTCATTGGCAGGTGGCGTGTAATTAGCCTTGGTCCAATTTCTTCAACATTCATTTTCTATATTTTATGTCTTCATCAATTCCTATCTAAATAGCAAAGGTTTATAGTTTAAAAATATTAGTAGTAGTACATAACTTGATTTCTACTGGAACACAACAAGAATGATTAGTATTTGGCTATATCAAATAAAACAAAGATTCCTACTATGTTCAGGAAAAAATAATTTAGAAATTTATGGCTTCTATCAGAGCAGGGAGAGTTATAGTTGGCCTTATTTTTTCCTCCTAACAATATAAAACATATTCTTTGGAAACTTGGGTTCCTTGTATTATATATACATTTTTATTTTTAATTCATTGCCTACAAGATGTAAAAAAGGAGAAATCCATTAAAAATACAAACTATACCCTGTTGAGATTTATTCCCAGAGTTGCTGGAGGAAGAACTAAACTTTCTCCACACATGATACTTCTCAGGAGACCCACTGCCTTCCTGCTTAACACTGGTAGCTTTTAGCAAAGGTTTTTTTTTTTTTTTCTCTAAATCTTTCAACTTTGGGGACTATTACACAAAATCTATGTGATGGATGTTTCTAAGAGATAGTATGATAATAATAACCAGAGGCAGTAGAAATAAGGGTCAAGGGGTCTAGCCTAGGGTATGAAGCTCATCACAAAGAGCTTGAGTGCAGGTAGTGAAGTATCTACTATGATGATGATAGTTGGAACTGATCATTCTGGACAAGTATTTGATGCTGAAAGGAGAGAGATTGACATGCAAGACACCCCACCATTAACAGCAGTGCAAAACACAGTGTCAAAAAGGGGTGGGCAAAGTGCCTGTCCTAGAGACAGGCAGGGCTAGAATGGATAGGTGGGTAGAAAGCAAAAGAGATATTGGTGACAGGAAGGGTACACTGATGAAGGATGGTGTATATTGTATGACTGAAAACCAACAATGAACAATCTTGTAACCATAGTGCTTAAAGAAAGCAATTAAAAAATGAGTAATATGGATATTCCTGAGCAGAGAATTGCTTATCAGAAGATGGTACAGAAGCTAAAGAAATTCTCTTGCAAGAATGAGGTCGCAAATTAATTTTCTGAGACTGCACTATGCATGATCTTGGAGTGCTGGATGGCATTTTCTAACCACATCTCAACTGCTTTTAGGGAGCACTACTAGGACAAGACATAAATCAAAGCAAGTATAGTGCCTAAAAATTATGTGTTTGTCTCACTGGCATCCATGTGAGATGCCAACTCTTCCAACAGTTTTAAGTAAAGTGTGTAACCTTAGTAAACACTATGGCGGAGTGTGTGAGCTACCTAACTTGACACATAGCCTCTTAGATTTCTTTATAAGTTTCATCTAATTAAAATAGATCAGTTTTTTTGTTTTGTTTTTTTGTTTTTTTGTTTTTTTCTTTTTTTGGTTTTTGGGTCACACCCAGTGGTGCTCAGGGTTACTCCTGGCTGTCCACTCAGAAATAGCTTTTGGCAGGCACGGGGGACCATATGGGACACCGGGATTTGAACCAACCACCTTTGGTCCTGGATTGGCTGCTTGCAAGGCAAATGCCGCTGTGCTATCTCTCCGGGCCCCAAAATAGATCAGTTTTAAGAAGGAACAAATCATTTGTTTCATGCTATATTTTAAATAGGTATTCAAAAAGCAATCATTCTAATTATTGGCAATCATAGCAAAAATGCTTATATTTTGTTTTGGGTCACAGACAGTGATACTCAGAACCACTGGTTCTGTGCTCATCAACCAGTACTCGTGGAGGTTCCGAAGACCATATGGAATACAGGGATCAAATTTAAGTCAGCCACATGAAAGGCAAGTGTCTTACTAAAACATTATTTTTCCAGCCCCAAATAATTCTTTAAGTCCTTTTAAATTTATTTGGGAGGGGCACACGCAGTAGTTCTTTGGAGTTACTTCTGGCTCTTTATTCAGATATTACCCCTGGTAATAGTCTGGGTATCAAAAATGTTGCTGGGGAAGTTGACTTGGGTTGGCTGTGTACTATCTCTTTGGACCCCAATTTTTGGTCTAATCATTTTTGTGGTCTATGAAATGGGCTAAACAGCTCCTGTGCTGTTCATGGACTTAGCTCTGACCTAGCCAGTGAATGGACACAGTTGGTCTGGTCCAGCCTTGAGTTTTCTGGTCAATAGATATCCTGAATGTTAAGACCATGATGAAAATTAGGAAGTCAGGAACTTCCTCAAAGCAACTGAGGAACAGAATCAACAAATACCTAACACTACCCTATTGAAGCCAGGACCTCCATTGCTCATGCACACAAAACTTTATGGCCTTTTTTTCTGAGTGTAATTTTTCAGAGCTACTCTTTTTTTTTTTTTTTTTTTTTTTTGGTTTTTGGGCCACACCCGGCGTTGCTCAGGGGTTACTTACTCCTGGCTATCCGCTCAGAAATAGCTCCTGGCAGGCACAGGGGACCATATAAGACACGGGGATTTGAACCAACCACCTTTGGTCCTGGATCGGCTGCTTGCAAGGCAGCCGCTGTGCTATCTCTCCGGGCCCTAGAGCTACTCTTGAACCCATTCTTAAAATGCAAAAGGATCCTCTGCAGAGAAAACTTTGGCTTAAGATGCCAATGCCCCAGAGGCTTCCCATCAGAGGGAAGACCTCTCACTCAGTCTTTCTGTCTTCCCTTCTACCTCCTAAGGTTCAGAATTTCTCAGCATTCTCAGTTTCCACCCACCTTCTTCAACATAGATCTAGGAAGATCTCACTCTGTCTTGGTTTTTACTTCAGGGAAGACTACAGCTAACACCAGCTCTCCTTGGTGTTTGCCAAAGAGACAGCCACCCTTCTCTGCTTTATGCAACCACAACTTACCAGATGTTATTTTCTGGCTATTGCTATTGCCCTCCTTGACAGCCTGTTCTCATCTCGATGCATCATTGAAAAAACAATTGTGTCTCTTTCCTATAAGTCTATTAATGCTTTTATTTTTCTATCAAACCTTAAATTAAACTCTGGGGCTAACACATAGTAGGTACTCTGTAAGCATGTAGTTAATGAAGGAAATGCCAGTCTAAGAAAGACAAAACCAAATGTATCTGATGCCTGCTTCTCTTTGGATGAGATAGATTCAAGCTGACTCTTTCTGTTCCTGACATCTACTGGCAGAATGAAAAACTCTCCGTATTCCAGATGCGATTTCACTGCTGAGGTTCAGGTCCATACAATAAAAAATGTGAGGATCTAGGAAACATATGATTAGGATTCCTTTGAGATATTGAACTGCTTGTGTATTCATTAGAGAGAACCCCAATACATTTTAGGAGGTGGGAAAGAAATGCAATGAGCAAGAGAAATCAACCCCAGCTAAGGAACTGAGCTACCAAAGTTGCCTAATCTCATCATAGTGGCAATTTGGCAGTCTTGATATCCTATGGAAAAATTTAAAAATATCTTCCATATATTTCATTTATGAAAACACACAGAGGAGTCTTCACATTTCCTAAAATGCACAAACGTTTCCCCAAAATGTACAGGGTAGTTGCCACAGACCAGAGAATCTGGATAAGATGTGAAGTTTGAACACCTAGATAGACAAGATCCAAAGAGCACAGTTGAACCCAAGGAGAAGGGCCGGTTGAACTTGAACTACAGCAGCCTGATCCTACAGAGCACCCCCACCCCAGCAAGATTAGAAAGAGTTAAGCAATGCAGAAAATTTACTTTTACTAATATTCTACCCTTTCTGGTTTTGTTTTCAACATATTTATATCAGTTTTTATATATTTAAATATATTTAAAATATAATTAAATAAATATATATTTAAATACATTTTGCATTTGAGGTCAGAACAGTTGGGGTCATTTGGAGCTTATTCCTGGCTCTGAGCTCAGAGGTCAGAGGTCGATCGTGGTGAGGCTCAGAAGAACATAGGGGATGCAGCCATATGAAATGCCATGTGGGTCCTAGCCTGCGTAGGACTCTAGCCACTACATTAGCTTTTTTTTTCAAGGGGGACAAAGCAGAGATCCCCTTTCTGGAAAGTCATTTTCCTGTCATGGAGTCTGATACAGGTTGAAGCCACCATGGAAATCTCTGAATTTGGAGCTGCTCCCATTGATCAGAAGTTGGTACTCAAACAAGGAATCATAGCAATAAGCCCCTTTCTTTCATTTGTGCTTCTACTTGCAGAGTTCTCTTCAGGGAGTAGAATGCCTTTGACTTCAGGAAACTGGACACCTCTAGCATGAACATCTCTCCCAGTTGGAGGCTTGAGAGAGAGAAGCAGCACTACAAAAATTCCAAGTATCTTCGGGTTCTGGGTAGAGAGGGTTTGGGGCCACCCTCCCCCGACTCCCTATGCATTACAAGTGAGCATATATGGGCAGCATCCTTTCCCCTAACCTTTTGAGACAGGTTTTAAAATGAACAAAGCTAGAGTGCTCCCATCTGGAGGAATCTCCATGAAAAGAAAGTGAGGTTATGTGGGTGGGGTGTGAGCATGGAGTTACAGTGCAAGATGTCTAGGCAGGGGTTGCAGAGAAGAATAACAACAACTGAGAAGCAGATGACACAATGTTAATCCCCACAGAGAGCAGTGTAGACAGTGTACAGATGAGAACCAGCTGTCTGGTTAAAGCCAAGATTTAGGCTAAATTTGCCAGCAAAAAGTCTGACTTCAAACTGGTGTTTTTATTACTTGAAATTGTGATTACCTTGAAATGATCAATCTTTTCAGTTAACAGGAAGAAAAACCCAATATGGAGATTTGATAAAGTCAGATAAAAAACAAAATCTATGTTTTTGCTTCAGCTGTGTGGTTAGAGTACATTCAGTCCATTGGCAAAAGTGTCTTTTACGTTATGTTAGGATTTCTTTGGTGGTGTTTCATGAAATGGTAGTTTTACAATATATTAGTAAAACACTGGGACTCATTAGCAGTTTTCTGATAAATGGTTCTGTATAAATAAGGCCATAGTATATTAAAAAGACTTACAAAAACTTATCTGACCCAGGAATCCTTTTTCAGAAAAGAAATCACTCAGCACTCCAACAGAAAAATATCCTTTCTTTAAGACAATAAACAGAAATAGTATGTCTATGACATCTAAGGTTACTACCAGCACCAGTTCAGTGGCCCCCATCAGGGTGCCTACTTGGGGAAACAGTATCCTCAGACATCTTGCCAGGGGAACCTCTCTTGGGCTGGAGAGCTAGGTCAGGGGTTAAAGAGCTTGCCATGCATGTTATGGACCTCAGCACTCATTTTGGATATGGTCTAAAAGCAAAATTAGAACAAGATAATAACCAAAAATTTCCCCTATTTAATTGCCTTGAACAGCCCTCCCCCCAAGCATTTCACTATCATTGGGATTTTTTTTGTTGGTTTTACTCGCCAGATATCAATAAGCTTCTTTGAGGAAGTTGGTGTTCCAGAGAAGGCTTTGGCAATGGTGTTCTGCCTCTGGTGACATGTAATTTCCACCCTTGCCTCTTTCATTTATGATTGATTGTGTTGTCATGGTAACTGAACTGATCTGACAGGCACTGTTTGGACTCCTACTGTATGCAATCCTTCACTAAGGAATCCTGGACTGCTCTAAACCTAATTCCAAGACTTATTGATGTACAATATGGTATATATTGTAGAGGGAGTTAAAAACATATTTATGTATTGTGAATGACATAAATATAACATTATGAAATGCATGTAATATGCATATTACTATTATATATTTATAAAACTTAAGTTTTAATGCCTCGTATACTTTGTGTGTATGGAAACTCACATACTTTGTGTGTCTGTTTGTGTGCTTGTGTGTGCATCTTCAATGAAACCATTTATGATCAAGTCTCAAGCAACCCTAGGCATACAACACAAGGAGATTAACATCATCCCCAGACATGGCTTGCCTGAAAACTCGGATATGTACTTGGACTGGAGGTTCTGCAACTATCCTTATTTCAATTATCTGGAAAGCTTTATAAAACAAGTATAATGTCCTTTTAATATTCCTGATATCATGGTTGAGGGTAAGGAACCATAGAAATCAATAACATCAGAATAATTTATGGAACTGGGAGTAAGACATCAGTGGGTTTGTTGTTGTTGCTGTTGTTGTTTTGTTTGTTTATTTGAGGGCTATACATGGCAGTGCTCAGGGATTACTCCTGCTTCTGTGCTCAGAAATTACTTGTAGCAGGCTTGGGATACCATAAGGAATCCCTGCTGTGCTATTGCTCCAGTCCCCAGCTCAGTGGTTTTATTTGCTGTGATGAATAGCCTGTGCAATAAACCACTGCTGTAGCACAATATTCTTCTTGACTATGATTGCCTTATGATCTTGTTTCCTTTCCATGGGCCCTGTCCTACTGTTTGGTCCTCTAGTCTCATGCTGTAGTTCCTTAGTTATGCAGTTTTCTTTTCCTTTTTTCTTTTTTTCTTTTTTTTTTTACCTGTGGCCACCTTGAAATACCCTATGAACACTTACAAAGCCACATGACACTCACTATTTAGCCCTTTATATCACCATTACTCCATTTTCCTTCCTCCTGGGCACCTCCACATTCTCAGCTCTGTTTCTGTTTTGCTATTCTAGGTTCCTGGCATAATTCTAAAGCTCAATTCTGTGGCTCCTGGCTCACCATTCCCACCAGCTTCTATGCATGTGTGTTCTACATTTGTTCAAGTCAGAGATCCCTCCCATTGGGAGAACTCACAGAGCAGAGGTGGCCATGAGGGAGAGGCATGGAGAGGTTTGAGGGAAGCTGGATTGTATGAGGTGTTGGGGAGTAAAAGGGAGATGAGGTCCAGTGACAGGGAACCCATGCAATGCATACGCTCCCACACACGAATACATGGAGGCTCCTTCACATTCTGTCATTATCCCCTGCAAATGCCATCTGAGTAGAGAAGTGTCCTCACCCCATTGCAGACAGAGTTCAATTGTTCTTTTCCTGTCATGCAGTGGGAATCTTCTTGGATGTTTAGGCTCTGAATGCATACTTGAACTTTGGGTTGGATTTGTGAATTTCCACAAAGGCTCCTTTATCTCTGAGTGACTGTTCTAGTCCTTATTTCCTTATTTGGGGCTCTGGGGTCACAGCACAAAGAGGTCAGAGCTGGTTCATAGGTCAAATTCAGACCTTTTGCTTGGGATGGAGGTCTGGTTGCTTTGTACATGATGTAGGGGGCACAAATTTCTTCTTAAACTTCCTTAAAGTTTGATGCTGAAACCAAATCTCCCCCAAATTCACTTTTGTACATGAATTATTTCTCTCTCTGTCTCTCTCTCTCTCTGTCTCTCTCTCTCTCTCTCTCTCTCTCTCTCTCTCTCTCTCTCATATTTAAGGACTGCCAAAAATTAAGTGCAGGGCTACATAGTGAGAATGATTCTATCATTAATCTACTCAGTTTGGCCCCAAGACATAGTTTTTGAAGTGGGATGCTTGGAAGGGGACATCTTGTTTGACCCTTGCTCTCTTAAGCACTTTTAATGGCTTCAATTATTTTATTCTTCAAAATGATCACACTCTCCCCCATTTCTAAATGCAAAATAAAACCACTAACTGTGTTTAAAGAAAGAATGGATTAACTTTTGTTGGATTCTGAGTTATATTCTCTAGTATGACTCAGTTCTAGATAAGGTAGATGTAAAGTAACAAATAGAACCAATTAGACTCTAAACAACTCCAAGAGCAGGAGCAAGCTTAAGATTCAGTGCAGCCATTTCTTTGGATAAAAAGGTAGTACAATATCCTTCCCCCATACTATGACCCTGTTCTGTGCACCTATCCTCTCCCCCATATCCCCATAATGTTTTCTTTGTATGTCTATAATTGCATGAATTGCACGGTGCTCAATGCTTTCTCTATCTGTCCTAAATGCTATCAGGTCTGGTGTTTGTTGGCAAGCGTTGCTTGTTCATTGATGTGTCTCTGAGGTTTAGCATAATTTCTGGCTGATAGCAAGTCTTTTCTACAATTTATTTCCCAAACAGGTTTCTTTTAAGGATACTTAAACTTAAATATGTGCATATAACTTGAATGGATAACAGTAAGTTAAAATAATGCACAGCATCGTGGACTAATCAAGAAAACAGTGTTGATAGTATAGTTGGACTCATAACTAAACTGTACCTGGTCTGAGTTTGATTTCTGCCACCATCTGGTTCAGAAGCATTGTCAGGTGTTACCTTGGTGGCCCCTAGCACTTTTGGGGTAACCAAGATAATTTCTGGCACTACAGAGTCTAAACTGCATCACATCTTCATCATTATAGGTGTAGTCCCTGGCACTCCTGAGCACTGCTTTGTAGATATACATCCACAGCAAAAATATAAATAAATTGTGAGTAGCAACTCTCACATCTTCTTCTTCTTTTTGATTTTATTTTATTTTTTTTGGTTGTTCGGGCCTCACCCGTTTGATGCTCAGGGGATACTCCTGGCTAAGCGCTCAGAAATTGCCCCTGGCTTGGGGGGACCATATGGGATGCTGGGGGATCAAACCGCAGTCCTTCCTTGGCTAGCGATGGCAAGGCAGACACCTTACCTCTAGCACCAACTTGCCTGCCCCAAGTCTCACATCTTACCATCTGCTTTTCAGAAAAGCATATAGAACAGTTTTAGGGAATAAGAGCATGAGGGAATTATTTGAATAATAATAAGAATCACTTAGGGGGGCGGGATAGTGGCACTAGAGGTAAGGTGTCTGCCTTGCCAGCGCTAGCCTAGGACAGACCGTGGTTCCATCCCCCAGGGTCCCATATAGTCCCCCAAGCCAGGAGCGACTTGAGCTCATAGCCAGGAGTAACCCCTGAACGTCACCGGGTGTGGCCCAAAAACAAAAAAACAAAAAAGAATCACTTAGGAGGGAAAGAGGGAGAGAGAGGGGGAAGTTCAAGTGTGGTGTCCGGTGTTGCCTCAGAAGTACCTGCCTAGCAAATGTGAGACATCAAGTTTGATCTCCACAACTGCCCACATGTACCAAGGGCAGTGTTGGGAACTCAGCTCTTCAAAATCCTGGCACCTCAACAGCATGAGTGAACAAGCCAGGGAAGATAACCACTGAAGGTTATGATGTCTGGTGAGCAAATATGAGTGGACACTGAAATAAAGGTGTGAGGTCTCCTTTGAATACCTTAGGTAAAATATGCATCAGGCCCAGACTAAAGAGTCTGAGTCCTAGCAACATGTGGAAGCAATTAAAAGGATACATTCCCCCTAAAATCAACAAGCAAGTGTGTGTGGGATCTATAATCACTGCAACCACAGTGACAGAGAAGGGAAATGGGGGAAATGTTAGAGGAGGAAAAGCTTAAGTAGGCTCTAATTCTCATGTGCTTACTGGGCCAGAGAGATAGTACAGCAAATTAGGCACTTGCTTTGCACACAGTTGACCTGGGTTTGATCCCAGGTACCGCAAAGAGTCTCTGGGCACTTCCAGGGGTGACCCCTGAGTTCAGAGTAAGGCCACCAGGTGTGGCCTTCAAACTACCAAAGACTCCCTTAAAAATGGCCTAGATGCAAGGACTGTAGCTGACACATATATTTGTTGCATAGACTTCTGCCATAATCTGAAGATCTGGAGGTTTTGGGTTGAAATGTCAAGCTAGTACTGGTCTAGTTTATATTGATGTATTCTACTGATAACTCCTAGAAAGAACAAATTCATCAAAAAGCCACAAAGTTGCCCATTGAGATAGGAGGGAAAGAGAGGAGATTCATTCATTCTTTTAAGGGGACCCTGCTTATTGCTGATGATTCACAGAAAGAGACTCTGGCTTATGTAAATGAAGCTTTCATTAAGGAAGTGGAAATATTTGACAGATGATGCAAGGTCAGAGGTAGTAATTGACTGGACTTACCTGTGAACTCTTTCATTAACATGCTAAACTTGATTACCAGAGCATCGATCTGGCCACTGAGGAGGATGGAGTGGAGGAGGATAATGCTTTAATTGAGATTCCTGTTCATCATCTCACTGTGTAGTAAGTTATGCATACACACACAGCACCTAATGAAAAACTAGTCAACAGAGACTTGGCCTCACTTATACTTGAGAACACCATACATGCGCATGAACACACGAGGCCACATGACCTAATTCCCAGGCTAGTTGACAGCTCTCTGACTTTCAGTAATTGTCTCAACAAGCCTTCCTTTTAAAATACAAGACTATTGTGCTCCCTTTTAAATTAGTTGTGAGCTTGGTGAATCTTGACTAGTCATGCTATTTATTTTATAATGAATGGTTTTTTTTCTATTTTAAACAATTTAAATTTTTCTATTTTGTAATTTATAGTTTACAAAAATATGAGTTTTTCATGAAGATGAGGGGAAAGGTGAGTGGAAATGACAAGAAGGAAAGAAATATAGTTGTTTTTATTTTGTGAAATGTAAATAGAAAATGTCTGTAAAAATGTAAGCTGTACAAATTATGATGAGGACCCAAGCCATAGTACAGCAGGTATGGAGCATAGTTCAATCCCTGGCACCACATATTCAATCTCTGGTACTCACTTCCTACAAAGAGCATTCTAGCCTCAAGGTAATATCACATAGTGTATACACAATGGAATACTATGCAGCCGTCAGGAAAACGAAGTCATAAAATTTTCCTATACATGGATGGGCATGGAATCTATTATGCTGAGTGAAATAAGTCAGAGGGAGAAAAATTGACATAGAATAGTCTCACTCATCTGTGGTATTTAAGAAAAATAAAAGAAATTATTATAATAATGCCCAGAGACAATAAAGATGAGGGCTGGAAGGACTGGCCTATGGTATGAAGCTTACCACAAAGGGTGGTGAGTTTAGTTAGAGAAAGAACTACACTGACAACTACCATGACAAAGGTAGTGAGTGAGAGAAATAGAATGCCTTTCTTGAAGACAGGCAGAGGGATGGGGGAAGAGGGAGATAGGAGGCACTGGTGGTGGGAAGGTTGCACTAGTGAAGGGGGGTAATTTTTTTATAACTGAACCCTAACTACAAACATGTTTGTAACCATGGTGCTTAAATAAAAATATTAATTAAAAAATAACAAATAAATTTAAAGAGTGTGGGTTTTATTTTTAGTAGCATAAAGGTGCGAGTTCAAACAGCAGAAAATTTGGGAATTAATAAATGACAATGTACTCTGTTCTTCTGAAAATATAGACTATTAAAAAGTTATCTGACTGCTGGAGGCATAGTACATATGTTAAGGTATTTGCCTTGCATGAAGCTGACCCCAAATTTATCCAGAGATTCACATGGTCCTCTGATTACCCTCAAGCACCACTAGGTGTGTCCCAAACTTACTCTATTCATCCTCTGCTAAAAAATATCCTGCATGACTAACTAAAAAAATCTGGTATTCAAAGAGATGTTTAAAACTAAATGAAAATAAACTAAATGCTAGTGTTTATCTGAATATATTGACTATATGTCTATATAAATCTATTTGATTTGGGGGATGTGTGTGAACCACAACTGATATTGTTTGAAGATTACTCATAATACTATGCTCAGAGGTCAGTATGATTTGGAGGTCTGTATGTAATATCAAGGATAAAACTAGGATTTGCTGTATGCAGGCAAGAAACCTTATCCTCTCTATTACCTCACTGGATTATCTACATAACTTTAAATTAAAATATATATGAGTAGAGAATGAGTTTTTAAACAACTAACAAAAAGTGCCCAAGTAAAAAAATACATGAGTTATCAGGTTTTTATATTTGACTACCAAGAAATTAAAATATTTTTGTATATATATATATATATTTTGGGGGGGGGCCCACACCCGGCGGTGCTCAGGGGTTACTCCTGGCTGTCTGCTCAGAAATAGCTCCTGGCAGGCACGGGGGACCATACAGGACACTGGGATTCAAACCAACCACCTTTGGTCCTGGATCGGCTGCTTGCAAGGCAAACGCCGCTGTGCTATCTTTCCGGGCCCTATTTTTTGTATATTGAGAAATTAATTAACATAAAAATGGGGAAACATTTTATACTTGCTTTTGGCCACACTACAATGCTCATGGCTTACTCCTGACTCAGTGCTCATGGATCACTCCTGGCAGTGTTCTGAAGATCACTTGGATGTTGGGGATTGAACCCAGGTCTGATACATTCAAGGCAAGTGTCCTACTTGTATCTCTGGCCCCCAAATTGGGGAAAAATTTTAAATATATGTAGGACAAATGTTAACGTAGACATAGTATGAAGTAACCAACAAGAAATGAGGAATACATCAACATGCCAACAACAGCAACTTAGCGTGCACTTGCATACTTTCTGAAATTGCGTATTATTTTTGTATTTGGGAAATAAATCAAATGTCAAGGTAAAACCTTCATGCCTACCTTCCAAATAATAAGTATAATCAGTAAATAAAGATTTGAAGCATCAATATGTCATTTGCCAAAGAGTTCTAATCATCACAAATGCAATATATTTCAAAAAAAATAATAATACGGGTCATAATTATTTCTTCAAGGTTTTCTTCACAAGTCCCTTTCCATTGTTTTTGAAATAATTGGCTATTATGTTGCAGTTTAAATCTAGTATTTTAAATCTAGTATTCCTTGTATTTTACTGTACTGTATTATAACTCATTAAAAGTGTCTATGTAAGTTATCTATTTTTTGGGAGGTGACATACCTGATAATGCTCAGGGGTTACTTCTAGCTCTATACTCAGGAATCTCTCCTGACAGTGCTCAGAGTACCATATAGGAACCCGGGGTCAAACCTGAGTGTTTTGCATCCAAAGTAAATGCCCTACCCACAGTACTATCTTTCTATTCCCAGTCATGCAAGGCATCTCTTCACCATAGAATCTGAGTAGCCCACGTATTTTTTCTACATTTATTCTACAATGTGGTTTGCTGTGCATTTCTGCTTCCGTATGCACTTGGAAAAGGACCAGATATTTCCACGTACTCTGCAGAACACTGGCTATTGATAAATGTTTTATCCTCACAACCATAGACATCACTGACACCACTAATGACATAGAGAGGTCCTCCCTGCATACCTATTATACCATAAATGTATCCATTTAGCATGACAGAGAACTGTCTGCTCAGATTATAGAATGGTTTCTGAAAGAGTATCTATAAGCGCTTGGCTAATAGTTTATAATTCTGTATTGAATAGTTTATATACTAATTTATTACTCTTGTCATAATCTAAATTCACATCTTAGCAGAGCTGTGGATGAACTGTTTATTCATGTTCAGGAATCTCATCTGCAGTGGGTTTTATAAGCCTCTTGGAATTTATTGCTGAACTCTATTGTAGAGAGATCACTGCTTTGACAGGGCATCATACTTTGTAAGTTCAAATCTATATTTTTGTTCACAAGATTGAGTGTGTTGACAAATTTTTGGCATAGAACTTCTATATTCTGTGTCAAGCAATACTCTTTTCTGATGCTTTTATAAAGTCCTTGTGAAATTGATCTTCCATATAGATTTTTTCATACACTCTTTCAATACATGAAGTTTCTCTATAGTACTTTGGCATCAAAAATCACATCCCTTCAACATCTCTGAAGGGTCACATCTCTCAACTACTTTGAAAACATTAAAGAGAACAAATTTACAGACTCATTTCAAGAATAATACTGCCTGCACTAGGAACCACTGGAGAGATAAATACCAACTCTAGTTAATCCCTTTAAGTTTCTACAGAATACCAAAGTTTCTTCACTCACTTCTACTGTCTTTCTATCTTCGAATTCAGAAAAATCTTCAATTTGTTCCCAAATGCTAATTAAATATTTAAAAATATGTGAATTATGCCAGAATCATCAACTACCATTGTATTAAATTGTATCCTGTCCTGGTCTTGTTCTATTGTAGTCTAATTTTCTTTTATATTCCATTTTATTCCATTCCATTTCATTTTATTCTATTCTATATCAAGGAGAGGACCCTCCCAGGTAATTTTCAGTGGGTCATTGGGCCACTCTCAATGATTTTAGACCAACTGTTTTAGATGATTCCATGCTTGGGCCTGGTGATGCAATGCTAAGGCTCAGAGTTGCTAGAGGCCATGAAGGTTAAACAAACTGTGCCCAGGGCCCTTAAAACTACACCCAGTGTTGTTCAGGACATCTTATGTGGAGCTGCAATCCAGTCATTTATACTATCTCCCTGGACTCATTGCTGTTAACATAAAGAATGTTTGTTGTTTGTTTCACACACATAGACATGCTCAGTGTCTATTTCCAGTTCTCTGCTGTAAGTCTACTACTGGTGATTCTCAGGGGACATAGACTGCTGGTGATTGAACCTAAGTCTCCTGCATGCCAAGAATATGTTCCAGTCCATTGAGCTACCTTTCTCCAGCCCTGAGGTCAATTTTCAGAGACTAAATTTAAATGTTTTTATAACTAAAATGTGTGTTGTGTTAAACCATGTAGTTTCTCTTATATTTAAGAGAATATATTTAATTTTATATTTATATTTAAGCACAGAATGGTACCTAAAAGGTGAATGGGATTAATGCTCTCCATCTTACTGGTATCTATACATACAATGCAGCCACAAAGAAAGACAAACTTGGCAAATGGAGATTATCACATTAGTCATGATGTGTATATTATATAGAATACCTAATATAACACACACACACACACACACACACATATAGGTGGATACTCAGCTGTGCTCAGGGTTGAGTCCTGACTCTGAACTCAGGACTCACTCCTGGTAGCTTAGAGAACATATGTAATATTGGGGTTGGAATCTAGTTTGACCATATGCAAGGCAAGAATCCTATTTTCTGATCCATATCTCTGGCTATTATAGTAATTAACTTTTTCTTATTTCTACTTTAGCCTATCCCTGACTGGTTTCTGAACACTTAGTATAGACAATGATGAAGATTCATGGGCCAATAGTTCCCATTCTTATAGATTAATGGGACAAACAATCTCTCAAGCCTGCTATGTTCTGTGTTGTGCATGATATTTTCCAAGATACTGCTTTTTTGGCTACCTATATTTTAAATTTCTATGAAAAGGGTTAATTAGAAGAGTGCAGAATATGAAGTTTTTAACAATACAGTTAGATGTTCAGAGAACCACCTACGACTAGACTGTCATTAGTAGCAAGAATGTTTACATCAAGGTTGTAAGGGAAAGAAGTACTATTATAGGAAATCAAAGAGCTTGTGAGAGCTTTCATAGGGTAGAAAAGGTCACATTTTCTCATTATACTGAATTTACTATTCTATGCACTTGAGATGTGAGTTATAAAGTCTCAACTTTAAAAAATGAAGACAATGCAAAATCTCAAAGAAGAACAAATGAAAAATGTTATGAAGTCTCACAGTAATGACCCATTGAGAAAAGAATCACAGATTAATTTTATCAAAAATGTATCTTCAAGATAAATAATGCATGAGGGTAAAGTAAAGAATTGAGGTAGGGTGAACACAACAGTTGTATTCATGTTGGCGGTTTTCCTATATATATGTATATATATATAGCTTATATATACATATATATATATTAAATGCCTTTTATTGTGAATGCAAATTAAATTTAAAATCGGTTGTGATAGAAATGTGTTGCATATCCAATGAATAAAATTAAGTTTTGGCACATACTAGATGATCACTCACGTGTAGAATATAAAGAAACAAAACATTTGGGGCCAGAGAGATAGAATGGAGGTAAGGCATTTGCCTTTCATTCAGAAGGTTATTGGTTCGAATCCCGGCATCCCATATGGTCCCCTGAGCCTGCCAGGAGTGATTTCTGAGCATAGAGCTAAGAGTACCCCCTGAGTGCTGCTGGGTGTGACCCAACCCCCGCCCCCAAAAAAAGAAACAAAACATTTGATCATAGTCAAAGGAAAATAAAGCCTTTGGTCTAGATTACAGAACTGAGGTTACCTGAGTGGCCAGGGAGAAGGAACTAAGAAGGAAGGGTTCAATGAAAGATAATGGAAGGTTATTAGTTTTCCAGTGCTGTGTGCTGGATGGTCACTTGCATTTTGTAGAGGTTTGAAGTTGTACCTGAAAACAAATACTGTCTTATAGTATTAACACAATAAAACATATATATGTATACACACATACATATTTTCCCAAAAGTTCTTGAAATAATTTTTATAAACACATCTTCTTCTTCTTCTTCTTCTTCTTCTTCTTCTTCTTCTTCATCTTCTTCTTCTTCTTCTTCTTCTTCTTCTTCTGCTTCTTCGTCTTCTTTCTTCTTCTTCTTCTTCTTCTTCTTCGTCTTCTTCTTCGTCTTCTTCCTCCTCCTCCTCCTTCTTCTTCTGCTGCTGCTGCTGCCACACCCAATGGCGCTCAGGGACTACTCCTGGCTCTGTGCTCAGAAATCAATCCTGGCAGGCACTGGGAACCATATGGGATGCTGGGATTCGAACCACTGTTGGTCCTGGGTCGACTGCTTGCAAGGCAAAAACCCTACCACTGTACTGTCTCTCTAGCCCAAAACTCCATTTTTAATATCTAGTTTCTTAAATCACTGTTAAAAGAACATGTATGTTTTAAGGTTTATATATTAATTTAAAATATTCTTAAAGTTGTGTCCTGATATAGATACACTAAATTTTTTAAATTAAATAATTAGCCATGAAAGTAAACTTAGTTATGGGGTAGAAAACCATCAGGCATAAAATTTCACTTTAATTTCATATATCTGTAGAATAATTAATAATTAATAAAAAATACCCTAGGGTCTATATGGAAATTTATAACCTTTTTGGGGTGCTATACCCAGAAGTGCTTATGGTTTACTTTCTGGCTCTACATTTAGATATTACTCCTGGTGGGCTTTAGTGATCATATGGGATGTCAGGGATCAAATCCGGGTTAGCTGCATGCAAGGCAACTGCCTACCTGCTGTGCTATCATTTTGACTTCTAAAAATTTCTAATTTTCAAGAAAAAATAAAATAAATTCATTAAATTTTAGAAATTTATTTCAGCTACCCTTTTGACAATGTAAAATACAGTATCTAAGTACTCGCAGAAAACATGCAGAGAAAACATGCTAAGGACACACATTACTTAAATTAGTAATTAATTAAATTAGTAATTGTGCCACATAAAGTCCTGTAAATTCCTTCAGCCTGATTACTTTTTGAGTCTTCCAGTTATGACTTTGAGGTTTAGACAAGCATGGCTATCACTGGCTGTTTACCACCAGCCATGTTCTTATAGTATTTCTGCCTAAATGCAGGTCCTATTCTCCTGAGTTAGACAAGAAAACCTATGCATATCAATTGCTCATACAATTTGATGTTAATGCATGAAGGAAAGCTTAGACTAAAGAAATGGCTAATAAGCCATCTTGCTTACACTGAATAATTCCATGTTTCACTAATTAAATATGGTTTTGCTTTAAATTGAACTCTTAATTTATATATACTGATTATGACTTAAATAAATCATACTTGGTCCATTCAAATAATTAAGAGTATTAAAACAGAAATTTATGAAGAATATTTTTCTGTTCACCTCAAATAAAAAGCATCCCCTTTTCAGGATTTCAAATTATAGATTCTAAAATGAGACAGAACTCAATTAGTATCCCCAGCTCAAGCTGTCACTAGCTATGTGACCTTAGAGTAGGTTTTTGAACATCTCCAATTTTAATTTCCTCATTTGTAAAATGAGAAAAATAAAAATACTATCTTCTCTTTGGTTATTAGGATTAAATATGGAAACAAGTTTCAAATACTTGGTCTACCTGCTACCTAGGAATCTCTCAATTGTTGGTGTTTATTATTGTTATAAATAATAAAAGCTAACATTAGAAAGAATTTATACATAATAATATTCTACAGTGGACAGTGATAAACTGAATCAAATTTTGCATTAGCAATTTAAGTGATACCATTGAATGAGGCTTAGATAATAGACAACATTATCCGCGCATAAATCCCTGAGTGTGAGATTAGGTACTAAAGCATTTTTATTTGCCTTTTATTTGTGTGTGTGTGTGTGTGTGTGTGTGTGTGTGTGTGTGTGTATGTAGACACACCCACAGTTACTCAGGGTTAATAACTGGATTTGCACTCAGGGATCACTCTGAGTGGGACTGGGAGTCAATATATGGTGCCAGGGATGGAACCTGGGTCTAGTGCTTACAAGGCAAGTTCCTTAATTTCTGTATGACTCTTTAATCATTTTTTCTTTCAAGAATCTTTCCAGAGAGGAGCGGGGACAGGTAAGAAAAAATTTGTCTTTGGGGGAAAGGGGATCATTGAGACAATGGTCAAGTGAAGTGATAGAGGAGAGTGTTTATACAAGAAGCCCTACCATTAATATGACTGTTAAAGTGGTGCCTCAAATAAAAATTAGAGGATTAAAAAAACAATATGCAACCAATATAGGCTAATATAACACAGTGACCATTTAACAAATTATTAACATTAATAAAAGCATCCCGACATTAAAATCTGATATATTTTCATGTATCAAGCACTCTTCTCTCATTAGTACATTGTCTTTCAAAACAATTTAGAAGGCTAGATTTGTAACAGATTTAAAATATTCACTGCATACAGAGAGAAAGTCCAACAGGTACGGCACTTAATTTGCACACAGGAGACCCAGGTTCAATCCATAGCACTAAATAGGCCTAGCCAGGAATGATCCCTGTTTACAGAGCCAGGAGTACCACCAAGAGTAGTTTCCAAATCTAAATAAGTAAATTTATATATTAATAATATGAAGTAAAATAAAATATTCACTGAGTTAAATAGACAGAATGTCTGAAAATAGACAAAAATAAAAATTTGGTTTTGGACAACAGTCAGCCAAGAATACCTCTATTTTCAATTTTAAGGTTAATATTTGTTGGGAAAAGACGTGGACTAGATTCTCCTAAATTTTCCCAATTTATGTGCTCACCCTAAAGAACTACATTATAACCCTCCTCTGCATTAGAATATCATCATGCATGAATCTGGCCATAGTAATATAAATGATTTAGAGAGAAAGCTCCACTAGCTTACACACACAGAAAGTGAATTTATTCTTACTTTAGCTGTCTCCATGAAACATACTTGGTCCATTCATTTTTTTCTCTGTACATGATTGACAGGACAGGCAAATCCCCATAGCTTGTCAGGGGCCCCTTAGATAATAAATTTCCAGGTTGGAGTGATTTAGAGTCCACTCTCGTAATTACGTAAGTCTACCCAATTTAAAGCCTCTTCTCTTGGGCTGGCTGCAGGCTCTGCTCTCTCACTGTGCTTTGTCTTCCTCCCCCTACCCCTCCTGGCCCATATACACAATCATGAGACTGTAGCAAGCAGAAAGACATAGAAAGGTGAAAGAAAGAAGGGAGGTCAGCTTTCTAGCTGAAGGTAAGGAAGAGAGAGACTGGGCAAGATGGACGAAGTAACAAGCACCAAAGATTTGGGAAGGGCGTACAATTATTGAACCACACGCGAGGAAGTTATGGACAACAAGTTAAGACATCTGAGATTGATTCAGCTTCATCTACTTCTTCCCACTTTACCTACTTGAGATTTATTCCAGGGAGACAATGATAAAACCTATCCCATTCACTCAGGACCAAGAACTTTTCTGGAAAGAGTAATTTGTATATAATTAAGTATATCATAATTTAATGATTGAATGTATCAATGCGACATCCTGGCTGAAATTGCAATTAAACTTTTCAAAACCAAGTTCTCAATACGCCCTCAAGTTCTTTCTCTTCAGGATCTAGGCTGTTGAAGTCAGGTTTACTGTTCCAATACCACTCTAAAAATATTGCTATTCCATGATGAGAGGAACACCAAAACTGCAAAAGATTGTGATTTAATCCAATACGTGTCTGTGAAGCAAAATTCAAACATGATCTCCAGAGGATATTTTCTCAATGAGGAAGGAGAAAGACGGGAAATGAGGGAGAGGACCAATCTTTAGCCTCATTCGGAACACCTCCAAAACAAAGTTTTGTGTGTGTGTGTGTGTGTGTGTGTGTGTGTGTGTGTGTGTGTGTGTGTGTGTGTGTGAGAGAGAGAGAGAGAGAGAGAGAAAGAGAATGTAGACATGTGTGTATATGTGTATACGTGGTGTGTGTGTGAGTCTTTGTGATGTAAATGTGAGGGAATGGTGCATGTGGTAGTCACACGTGGTGTTCAGAAGATTGCCAGCCATTTTAGAGAAGCTATGGAAATGCTTTTAGTATCTATTGAGTCTGCAGAACAGATGCACTGCCTGTCTCTCTTCTACTCCTTTCATTTCTCTCCTCCAATTTTTCCACAATAAATCTTTCTCTTTTCAACCAACTAGAAGAACATAACCATAAAAATCCTGATTTTTTTTTCCTCCCCAGTGACTAAGAATGTGTACAACCTACCAAGTCAAAGAAACAGACTATGATATGGCATGTTCTCAAAGTAATAACTCACAGAAGCTTTGGGTTTATAGCAAATCATTATTATGTCTGACAGGATGTTAGTGAGTACAGGAGGGCAGCCTTATGGGAGGACGTAATGATGACTCAGAATAGGGGACTTGAGCCTTTGGGTTCCTGAGTAATTCAGTTTTCTAGGGCACCACGATTCTCAAGACAATTAAGAAAAATCTGGAGAAACACCACAAACAATGATGACATAGGAAAGGCTTATGGGATACAATATGCTGTACTAGATTTTAATCCCTTTTTAACACATCAAATCATGCTTCTCTTAAGTAGAGAAAAGTGAAAAGTTGTTTTCTGTTAGAGAACAAGTTTACCAATTTGACTATTTTAAAGATTTCCTTTGTATTGCAAGTATCTCTATGAATTTAGGGAAAAAGCCCTTTCTCCTATATTGGCTACAATAAATTTGCTCTTTGCTGGTATCTTACACAAGGACTGAAATTACTCTTTTGCTACTTTAAGATGTGCATTAAAGTTCAACTTTCTCACAAACATAAACACACTCCAAACATATACAAGCATAAACACCCCTATCCATTTGCCTATAAAAATAAATTTATGATGTAACATATTTACATTAAGAACTTGGGAAAAATCCTAAAATTTTTTTTAAATCCTTGTTATAAAAGCAACTGAAAAGATTATGGATTCATTAATTATCTAATCTATATTAAAATGCACCTACAAAGTAATAATAAGCCAGCCAGTCCAAGTCAAGAAAAGGTAGATATTTGCCACTAAATCTCTTTTTCCACCATTTCTTGGCACAGTATACTAGCTATTTAGGCCATCTCTTTTCAAACACTATTTATGACAGCAATTGCCCTATATCCCTGACACAGACTTTTCTCCATGAAGTGTTTAGAGTGATTGAGATAAAAATAAAAATGTTTTGATGTCTCCCCCCAGGAAAGTGCCAGTGGTTTCCTAAGCTCCAATAAGCTTTAACTACATCCCACAGAGCAATACCTCAGACTGTATTATTAGTGTGATCAGAAAGGATCAAAACATGTTTCCAGGAAGGTCTATGCACCAGTCTGCCTGGTATCCACATGGTTAAACATGGTCATGTGAAAAAGCCACTTTGAGTTTTTTGCTGAGCTTGGAACCAATATACATGGAGCATTGTCTATTTTAAGTAAGGTCTTTATTAATTATAGCTACACACACATTTGTTTACTCCCAGGATTTGTTTTGATCTCCTTGGGATCTCATGCTAGTGTTTCAGTTAAGAGCAGAAATAAAATATCTATTTATTAATTGTCAGTGACAAGTGAGTTCAGATTCTGTGATACCAACTTCCAAAAGTTCTTTCTGTTGCTTTCAGAGAGAAGAGGAACATGAATTACTCTCTGTTTTTCATCAATAAAATAAATGACTCCTGACTCCAGCCCAGTGGGGCCCGACTGTGAGAAACTGTGAGTGCTGCCTGTGTGTGTTTGTCTCCTGTCCTGTCTCCTAAACCTCTTGAGAGTGGGCTGAAAAGGGCCCAGAAAATTTGCTGCGTGGCCATGAGCTCTTTCTAAGGAAAGAACACCACTGCAGTATGAAGAAAAAAAATCACTCTAAGAACTGAACTGGATCACTGAAACCCAGCATCTCTCCCTGGACTGTCTTCTCTGCTGTGTGCTCATGCATAAAATTTGATCCTGTGTGAGGCTTTATCCATGGAGGGCTCCCCTTTCTTGGAGGCAAGTCAACCAGACTGAAACCCAACAAGAATATACTAGACCTGAGAAGAGAAGCCTATATATATATATATGACACTCCATCCCCAGAAACCTGGATACACATTCTTCTCCAATGTACATGGGACATTCTTCAGGATAGACTACATGCTGGCATATAAAACATATCTCCATAATATCAAGAAGATAGAAATTTTGCAGACTACCTTTGTTGATCACATGGCTCTGAAATTATATGTGAATTCCAAAGGAACACAGAAGAAAAACTTTAACACCTGGAAGTTAAACAGCCTCATACTGAATACCCAGTGGGTCCGAGAGAAAATAAAAACTTTCCTGAAAACAAATGATAATAAAGACACAAACTATCAAAACTTATGGGACACAGCAAAAGCAGTACTAAGAGAAAAATTTATAGCTTTGCAAGCACACATCAGGAAGGAAGAAGGGGCCTACCTGAACAGCTTAATGATGCAGCTCATAGAATTAGAAAATGCTCAACAAAAGGAACCAAAAATAGGGAGACAGAAGAAAATAACAAAGCTGAGAGCAGAAATCAACGAAGTGGAAACCCAAAAAAACAATCCGAAAGATCAATGAAAGCAGAAGTTGGTTCTTTGAAAAAATAAACAAGATTGATAAACCACTGGCAAAACTAACAAAGAAAGAGAGAGAAACTTGATAATTTGTATTAGGAATGAAAAAGGAGAGATCACTACTGATATGACAGAGATTCAAACGGTAATCAGAAACTACTTTGAGAAACTCTATGCCCCTAAAAATTAGAACCTGGAAGAAATGGATAATTTCTTGGATTCTTATAGTCTTCCACGGTTAAATGAAGAGGATGTAGAATATCTAAACACCCCAATCACTATTGATGAAATTAAAATGGTAATCAAATATCTGCCCAAAAACAAAATCCCAGGCCCAGATGAATTCATTAATGAATTATTTCAAACTTTCCAAGAGGAACTACTATCAATCCTGGCAAGACTCTTTCATGAAATGGAAAAAACGGGAACACTTTTAAATAGCTTTTATGAGGCCAACATCACCTTGATATCTAAACCAGACAGAGATGCTATGAAAAAAGAAATAACAGACCAATATCGCTGATGAATGCAGATGCAAAGATCCTCAACAAAATCCTGGCAAATAGGATTCAATGCCTTATTAAGAAGATCATCCACTATGATCAAGTAGGTTTCATCCCAGGAATGCAAGGATGGTTTAACATCCGTAAATCTGTCAACATAATATACAACATCAACAACAAGAAAAATAAAAATCACATGGTCATATCAATAGATGCAGAGAAAGCATTTGATAAGGTCCAACACCCATTCTTGATGAAAACTCTCAGCAAGATGGGAATGAAAGGAACCTTTCTCAATATAGTTATGGCCATCTACCACAAGCCACAATCTACCACAAGCCAGTGGCAAATATTATCTTCAATAGAGAAAACTAAGAGCCCTTCCCTCTAAATTTTGGCACAAGACAGGGCTGTCCACTCTCACCTCTCCTATTCAACATAGCACTAGAAGTACTCGCTATAGCGATTAGGCAAGAAAAAGATATCAAGAGAATCCAGATAGGAAATTAAGAAGTCAAGCTCTCATTGTTTGCAGATGACATGATACTCTACTTAGAAAACCCTAAAGACTCTACCAAAAAGCTTCTAGAAACAATAGACTCATATAGCAAGGTGGCAGACTACAAAATTAACAACACAAAAAATCAGTGGCCTTTCTATACACCAATAGTAATAAGGAAGAAATGGACATTAAGAAAACAACCCCATTCACAATAGTGTCACACAAACTCAAATATCTTAAAATAACTTGACTAAATATGTGAAGGACCTATACAAGGAAAACTATAAAACTCTGCTCCAAGAAATAAGAGAGGGACACACGTGAAATGGAAGCACAAACCCTGCTCATAGGATTGGCAGGATAACATAATCAAAATGCAATACTCCCCAAAGCATTTACAGATTTAATGTGACATTCTTCAAAGAAGAGGGATCAGGCACTTTGAAATTCATTTGGAATAATAAACACCCTAGAATAGCTAAAGCAATCATTGGGAAAAAGAATATGGGAGGAATACTTTCCCCAACTTTAAATTTTACTACAAAACAATAATTATGAAAACAACATGGTATTGGAATAAGAGACAGGGCCTCAGATCAGTGGAATAGACTTGAATAATCAGAGAATGTTCCCCAGTAATTTTTTATAAAAAAGCAAGAAATCCTAAATGGAGCAAAGTAAGTCTCTCAACAAGTGGTGTTGGCACAACTGGCTAGCCAGTTGCAAAAAATTGGACTTAGACCCCCGTTAACATAATGTATGACGGTAAAATCCAAATGGATTAAAGACCTCGATATCAGACCTGAAACCATAAGATATATAGAACAACACGTAGGCAAAACACTCCAGGACATTGAGACTACAGGCATATTTAAGGAGGAAACTGCACTCTCGAAGCAAGTGAAAGCAGAGATTAACAGATGGGAATATATTAAACTGAGAAGCTTCTGCACCTCAAAGGAAATAGTGCCCAGGATACAAGAGCCATCCACTGAGTGGGAGAAACTATTCACCTAATACCCTTCAGATAAGGGGCTAATCTCCAAAATATACAAGGCACTGACAGAACTTTACAAGAAAAAACATCATCTAATTCCATCAAAAAATGGGGAGAAGAAATGGACAGACACTTTGACAAAGAAGAAATACACATGGCCAAAAGACACATGAAAAAATGTTCCACATCACTAATCATCAGGGAGATGCAAATCAAAACAACTATGAGGTACCAACCTCAACACCACAGAGATTGGCACACATCACAAAGAATGAGAACAGTGTTGGCAGGGATGTGGAGAGAAAGGAACTCTTATCCACTGCTGGTGGGAATGCCGGTCTAGTTCAACCTTTATGGAAAGCGATATGGAGATTCTCCAAAAACTGGAAATCGAGTATCCCATACTATCCAGCTATACCACTCATAAGAAGTATACCCTCGGAACACAAAAATACTATACTAAAAAATCTCCTTCCTTACACCTATTTACATTGCAGCACTATTTACCCATAGCAAGGGTCTCTGGAAACAACAAACCAAGATACACTTCAACAGACGAATGGCTAAAGAAACCATGGAACATACATGCACAATACAATATTATGCAGCTGTCAGGAGAGATGAAGTCCATAACATTTTCCCTTATACATGGAGTGTACATGGAATCTATAAGTCAGAGAGGGAGAAAAAAATGCAGAATGTCTCACATCTACTATGGGTTTAAAGAAAAATGTAAAGACATTCTTGCAATAATAATTTTCAGACAACAAAAGAGAGAAGGGCTAGAAGTTACACTCACCTCATGAAGCTCACCACAAACAGGGATGAATTTACTTAGAGAAATAACTACATTTTGAACTATCCTAATAATTAGAATGTATGAGACTTATAGAAAGCCTGTAGAGAGTACAGGCAGGGATTGGGTGGGGAGGAGGGAGATTTGGGATATTGGTGATGGGAATGTTACACTGGTGATGGGTGGTGTTCTTTACATGACTAAAACCCAAACACAATCATGTATGTAATCAAGGTGTTTAAATAAAATATATATAAAAATAAATATAAAAAATAAATGACTCCTTTAAAAGCCATCTCCTCTTGATAAAATTGCCCAAGAGTCATTGTGTGTTGTGACGCTTAGTGGTTTCAGTCATCAAAAGGATCTTGGGGAGTGAACCCACAAAGTGAGAGGAGATTGTATGCCACAGGCTGACCCCAACAATGTTTAAGTACTAGGTAGTTTCTGGGAATGGCATAGCGTTATTTTGTGCCCAATAGATCTGAACTCAAATCCTAGCCATGACTGTTGTAGGATAGCTGTCAGATGGCAACATCGTCTCCCTTTCTTTGCTTATGATGGGTGGTGGGGCATAATAGTAAGTTCGTGTTTTAGGGAAATGTAAAAGTATATAATATTATATATAAAGGGCCATAACACATAACAGTCTGCCTTTCAAGTTGCATTTTCTTCCTTCTGCAGCCTTCTGGTGGTTTTAAGCTACATATAGAGAGAGAAAGGAGTTGGGGCTATACTCTAAGTGTTCAGGGCTTATCCCTGGCCACCGTGCTCAGGAATAACTATTGGCAGGATTTTGGGAGACAATCTGGGGTGCCAGGGATCAAATTCAAGTTTTCTACAGCAAGGCAAATGCATTACCCACTGAACTACTTTTCTTGTTGAAGCTATATTTTTAAAATGAAATTTTCATTTTCATAGGACTTTAATGTTTTCCATATGCAAATATGTATAAATATATATATATGTATATATGGTATAATGCATCTAATGTATGATGTAAGTATGCACCAAACATCAGAAACAATAAATAGCTAATTCATTTTAATCCATCATCAATATATAAGCTTCAAGAACAAACACAAAGTTTCAACAGACTTTTCTCATGTCACTTTTTTTTTGGTGAGAGGAGTAAGCAGGATCAGTCATTCTCTCTGATCGAACTGGTATCCTTTCATCAATTAGAATTTCTTTTTTTAATCAGAGAAACTTATTTTAATGCAGAGAATGATTATTTTTTTTACTCCAGATCCCATAGTGTGGGAAGAATCCATTTCAAATGACTGCAACTATAGAATTGGTTTAGACTTTAGAGGAAGCAATTCTATGACTTCCGTTCCCATTCACTTTATCTCCTAGACTAGCGCTTTTGTTTAGGTTCCCACATGTCTTAGTCAATTGGAAGTGTTACCTAACACTTGACTAGGAAACCAGATGTGCCAAATGAACCCCAAGCACTCTTTTCACCAGGGGAAATGCTGACGCGACACATTATCCACATTATATCTTTAAGTTGTTAAAAGAAAAAAAAAAAAGAGTGTGATTGTGAGATGCCACATTTGGGTATTAGGTGTATTGAAATCAGAGAAATTCAGTCACTGAAATGATGTTGATAGAGCAAAGAATCTAGCAGCCTTATTTTATAGAGTGAGAAAACCAAGACAAGGTTATTTTGCTGGAAGTTACATCAATATATCTACTCATCGACTAGCGGACCCAATTGAAACAGACTGAGTCAAAGGATGGTTCCTAAAATTCCTAAAATGCCCCGGATCGTGATTTCAAAAGTTAAGGCATGCCAGAAAAGCACTTTAAAATGTGAAATACAACTACGTTTACAAATTAGATAAAAAAAAAAAAAACTTAGCCACTACCACAAAATCCAACATGTGCATTTCCATGTGGCTTGTAGTGAAGAACAGGGGAGACGACATATTTTCAAATACTCAAAAATCTATGAACAAAGAGATGAACTGGTGACTTGATATCTGAATCTCCTTGCCACCCCATTTTCCCACCACCCCACTACTTTATTAAAGGAAGTTACAATGAAGTTGATCACTGGGCAATGTTCATATCACTTGAGGAAGGACTTGAGGGATTTCTCCCAGAATAATTCTGGATTTTGTGGTAGTGGCTAAGTTTTTTTCTTTTTTATCTAATTTGTCCACATTTTGTTCAGGTCTTATTCATACCCCTGTGTTCAGGAATCGCTCATGAAGTGCTCAAAATATCCTTTATAGTTCCTGTAATCAAGCCCATGTTGACCAAATGCAAGGCCCAGGTTCCAGGTCAACTAATTTTTGCAGATTCTTGCAGGACCTCTGAAACGACTAGAATGGGGAAAAGTATGGCTCTGGACTCCACCACACCTCTGTATTTAGGCATTATAAATATGTGGGTAATGGGAGTCTGACATATGTAAAACTACAATGAAATGTATTTTCTTTCTTCAAATCAACACAATAAAATATCTAATGGAATGAAGAAAACAGAAGTGGAAACTCTTTAAGAATATTGTGTAAAGTAGATGTTTATACCTGAAATTCTTTTTATCATTAAGTCAGCTGTCAGGGAGAAACAGTAGAAGATGAATTTTTTTTAAGGAGACAGAATTTGATATATGCAAATATCTATACCAGGTTCTGAAATGCAAATATGTCCCCTCCCCCCAAAAATCTATTTAGAGAAAATCAGATTCAGGTTTTGCCTCTAACAATTTGCTATTTCCTTTAGATTTGGTATTTAACTCCCTAAAATTTAGTAAGAATACTATATTTTCTAAAATCTGCTATTACTCTCAACTTAAAATAGAAATTTAATAGCAGTAACCTGCTATTACTCTCAACTTAAAATAGAAATCTTCCAAATATCATGAATTTTGGCATAGACTATCTACTCTTATCCTAATGAAGGACCAAGCATAACATATTCTCATGCACCTCCTGGAACCTAGATGCCAAGAGAGAAAATCACCATGGAGAGATAGGATGGCAAACAGGAGACATTGGTCAGGTGGGCAGTGCCCCATTACACAGATGCAGCATCTAGGTCACAGCTTTCTATGGTTGAAAAACAAGATGAGCTCACTTCAACCACAATGCCCAGCACGGAATGCAGGATTAAACAAAATAAATCTCTCCTGCCTCAAACCTAATAACTTGCTCCAAAAGCTCTCATAAATTATTAGCTTCAAAATCATTCAATGTGTCTGAAATGTAGTGTGTGTCACTGATGTACTTGAAGTTCAACTGAGAAATTGTATCATCAAAATGTGCCGACAAAAGCCTGCCAGTAGCGATGCCAGCGTACAATCAATCACCTATCAGTTTCAGAATTATAAAGTGTCTGAGAGCTATAATTTCATCTGCTTCTAGCTGCATATCATTTAAAACTTCATATTCTCATGGAGAAAGAAAAAGTAAAAACATTTGTCAGCTCTGGTTCCTTCTAGAAGAAGCACCACTGTCGCTACCTTCCCCCCCCCATTCCCACCTACTTTCGGATTTCTTTATTTGAACTTGTGTTTCAAAAGATATGTAAGCCATTATGATCAAAATAAAATTTTTAAAAAATAAACAAAAAAAAATCCCTCATCCCCCGGACAACATAAAGTACAGAGTTTATGAACATGGTAATATAGTCAATTCTCAATTATCTGTCTAAATAAAAACTGATGGTGGGGCTGATAATCCAAAATGATTTTACATTTGACTTTCAAATACACTATATGAGTTTTCCCGGGGAGGTTTCTCTTTCTGGATGACTAGGATGAATATTAAAATTTCTTGGCATTCTTTGAGCTGGAGCCAACTGGCAGCAGTAGGGGGCAATGCAGAGAGGCTTGCAGGGGTAAATTAGACTGGGATTAAATGCTTCTATGAAGGCCTGTCAACATGAATAGTCCAAATGTGGGTCATTGAGATGTGCTTACATAATAGATAGGGAAGGGGTAATTCTCTTTTTTGAAATCCCAATATATTTCAGTGCAAAACTTCATATTTTAAGGGTATTATGTAAAAGTCACATTCTTTTCATTTCCTTTTAAATGTAAATTCATTATATTTTTAAAACAAAAAGAAAGTCACTTTTTCACAATGCTATATATTACTATATAGGGTTACAAATATAACACGATAGCCCAAATATTTCCAGAGCATTTTTATCTCCAGTTGATAACTACCAAATGATGTGCCATGATTGAATGTCAACAATTTCTTTGTTTTTCTTTGGGATCCTACTGTATCAGAATGAAAACTAAATTGAACAAAAAATTAATGTCTTTAACCTATTCAAAGAGATGCCTTCATTGGTTATTTGTTTTCCTCATCTCTAATTTTTACACTGTGAAAATGCATAATTGTTCCTTCCAGTGAATTAACTTAAATTCATAACTTTATATTCAGGAAGATTACATTATATTCATTCTTTATTATTTAAGCCAATCTATCAGCATAATAAGTATTTTAATAAATATTTTTTTCATTTCTTTGCTGATAGGACTTTAGAAATGAATAAACCCATTTAGAGTTTCCAAAACATGGCCATGATTATCATTTAGCCCTTATCAGCATAAAATGAAAATGCAGACGAGCTCTGTTTTCCAGAAATTTGTTCTTTTTTCCCCTCCTCGGATCCTAATGTCATACATTAGTATGACAGTGACTGTTTTGGAATTGATGTTCACATAGGTATTGGATTTATAAGGTCTGACAGTAGCAAAATCAGGTCACTGGAGTTGAATTGAGCAAAGGCAGGTTATACATTAGCCTTGTCCAAATCAGAAAACACTAGTAATCACATAGAAAAAAATTCTTTGAATTTAAATTCAGGTTGAGAAATCCAATGCTTTGCTATTATCTTGAATTAAAGTTGAGAAGTCATAAATCCATGCCCCGAAACTCGTTGGCTCTTAGCTCTTATTTTGTTTCTGTTTACATTTCCCCCATTCCTTATTTTCCCCCTTTTCTATTTCTCTAAAATCTGCAGACTTGTCCAGAAAGCTCTCTACTCCTAGTATCTCATTAGGTCCAAGCTCACACACTAGAAGTCCAAACTTGAGAGAGAAAAAGAGAGAGAATATGTGTGTTATGAGAGACAAGAGAGACAAACAGTTAATGAAACAGAATGTGGGAAAATAATTTGGTGTTTGAACTCTTTAACTATATCGCTTCAAAATAGTTTTGTACAAACTTATTAGGAAGTATTTTGAAGTTGAATTTACAATTTCTCCAATGAAATAGAATGTTCCCGAAACCCAACGAGAAGAAAATCAGACATACAGACATCGTATACAGTCTACGATGATCCAATTTGACAGGCATGGGGGTGCATATGCTAGTGGCATCCTTGATGTACTTCTATGATGAAAGACTTGGGATATTTTTTTTTTTTTTTTTTTTTTTTTTTTTTAGGGGAGAGCGCGAACGCAGTCCCCCACTACCACAAATTATGCAGTCGAGTTTCCCACATTTGGGGAAATCGCAGGGGTCAGCACATCCGGAGTGCAATGGATAAGCCTCACCCTGGGAAAACCACCTTCGTGATCATGGTATCTCCCCTGCCAGGTAAGTATAAGACTTGGGATATTTTTAAATCATGGATTATTCAAAGTAACACGCAGTTTTATTCCAACACGCACATGCAGAGATATTTAAAAATTGCTATGAAAAGAGAATATACTTTTAGGAAAAGATCAAAGGCTGGGGACTTGGATGTAGTCTTCAATAAATCAATTCTGCTATTATTGGATACTGCCATAGGAATCTAGGCAGTCAGCTAATCTAAATTTTCCAGGTGAAATTCAAACCTAGAAGTTATTCTTTCTGTCACCATTCACCACATCTAATCCATCTGCAATCCTGTTAGTTCTAAATATGTCTACTCTCTGCATCCCACTTCTACTTTTTAAAATCAAAGCCACCACTGTCTGTTCAGAGCAATAGTTTCTTATCTGCTATCGTGACTTTTGCTACAACTCATTCTTCATAGAGTGATCAACATTCCTTCACAAATGCAAATCAGGTTCACTACTCAAAACCTTTATGGGTCTTATGCCTCTCCTAGGATAAAGGCCAAATGATCCCCCACATTCTAAGAGACCCTCCCCTTTTAGGGACTTGATGCTATTTTGCAGGGGTCTTCAAACTACAGCCCGTGGGCCACATGTTGCATTTATCCCCATTTTGTTTCTTCACTTCTAAATAAGATATATGCAGTGTGCATAGAAATTTGTTCATAATTTTTGTTTTTACTATAATCTGGCCCTCCAACAGTCTGAAGGACAGTGAACTGGCCCCCTGTTTAAAAAGTTTGAGGACCCCTGCTATTTTGATAAACTTATTGCATTCAACTATTTCTCTTGGTCTCAAGAACTCCATATCAAATAATTTATTTCCCTTTGTGGGTCTTTGTGTTTGCATTTCCTTCTGCAGGGAAGGGTTTCCTCCAATTTCTTGATTTGAAGTCTTTACTCTCATTCTTCCAGCCTCTCGAAGCTACTTTGCATTTTATTTCCTTCACAGCATCTGCCATAACATGAAATAGCCTAAGAAATTATCTTATTATTTGGCTTTCTACACCAATATTGAAGGGAGAGGATAAATAGTCATCATAGGACTTCATAGAATCTATCAAAATATAAGGGAGCTTAGTGTTCAGCATTACTAGTATTTGTGTGTCCACACTAAACTTGAAAAGAAGGAATGCTATGCCTGCTTCATTCAACTTCTCTCTAAGTGAATGCCATGAACTTAATGAACTGAAACTCAACCTGTGATAAATGCATTCCTGAAATGCAGCATCTTTTTACAAGAACTCATGTCTTGATTCTAAGTGTCCAACATGAATGAGAGAATATGGGGAAGTTGTTCATCTTGTAATTGATGAAATACAAGGCTCTGTTAGGAAATCTAGCCTATGTCCTAGAATTGAAAGTCTACATTTATTTCTTCTGATAAACATACAACAATTTTTAAAACAATTATAATGTCTCGTGGAAGAACGCAGAGTTCTGGTACTTTCAGATAAAGTATCCTCTGATGGAGCATCCTAGTAGTTAGCAAACACATATAGGAGTTCCCAGGAGAGAAAGTATCTAAGAATAACAGTAGTAAGTCAGTAATAAGCAAATCAACTTTCAGATCTGATAATTTACTCCTCTTTTACAACTGTAAATTATTTGCTAAAGAGTGCAATGAATTTGATTATTATATTAAATATTATTAATGAGGAGGAGGATGTTGCCAAATTACATGCCAGAATAAAGTTTCCTGACTCGGTATGGATTAAGTAAATCATCAACTTGTTTTTTTGTTATTTTTATTTAGTGAATTTTGAGTCACTCCTCAATGTTTGATTTAAACTTGAAGTTTAAACTTAACAATGGCTTTCTCTTTTATAGTTATACTGAAACTGAAATATTTTAAATGAAAATGTAAGAATTGACATAGATTTGTAGCATTCTTTAAAAGATTCTCCAAGAGGCCGCACGTGAGTTAATGAATCAATGTTGATTTATTACTCTTGACTTATTATCCATACTGTATAATGTATATTATGTTACATCCATAATGTATGTTCCTCGTGTCCTTTTTATATTCCAGAATTATATAGAAGGCCTTGCAGTATAACTCCTTGTGTTTCTCTTTGCTACAGTGGGATCCTAGAATTTATTTTCAATGATTTTCATAGTTCTAAGAAATATAGTCAGGTATTACAGAGACTGTCCCATGAGTGGAATTAACCTGGTGTTTTTCTCATGATTAGAGAATGTGTTTTGAAGAGGAAGTTCCCAGAAATAAAGCATCATTTCCTCAGGGGTACACCCTAGAAAGATGACATCATTGATGAAGAAAACCATTCTTCTTTGGCATGAAATGATATGAATGAGAATTTCTAACAAAAATCTTTTGTCCCTCTTTCCATTTTTGGAAAAAAGTCTCTGAACATATGCTAGGGGTATGATGTTTCCTCCTACATATTAAATTATTCTTTATTTTGATGCTCAACTCACTTCAGCTTTGGCAATTTGTAACTCTTTAGTTGTCTCATATCAGCCTTGGACATACCACCATCATGCTATTTGGATTTTAGCATCTCTGTATATTCTAAAATTATAAAATAGTTTCATCTTATATGCTTAGTGTCCTGTCATCAAATCAGCCATTTGTCCAAGAAAACTTGGAAATTTTAATTAGACCATGGCATTAAAATCAAGATTGAGATGCTAAGTGTCTCAATATTTCTGATAATTGACAAATACTCAAAGTTCTATATTTATAAAATGAATAAATTAAAAATTACTCTAAACTATCATTAGTTGAGCCACAAATAATTTTCTTATATATTGTGCATAAACATGTCTACATCTATACAAAATTATACAAAAATATGTATACTAAAATAATTAGTGAAACAATAAAGCACAAAATGGTTTTGAGAGGGTGAGGTGTTTGCCTCACATACAGCCAAATTGGTTTTTTTTTTTTCTTCCCAAATTGGTTTTAATCTGCAGTACAACATATATTCCCCTGAATGACACTAGGAATGACAAGCACAGAACCAGGAGTCAGCTCTGAGTACAGCTGGGTGTGACCAAAATCACTTAATGTATAATTAAAAAGATCAAAATTACATTTTTTTATTTATCTTTTTTAACCAAGAATATTTTCCTGGGGCCTGACTGATAGTACAAAGGTAGAGTGTTTGCCTTGCATTCAGCTGATCCAGGAAAAACAGTGGTTCAAATTCCGGCATCCCATGTGGTCCCCGTGCCTGCCAGGAGCAATTTCTGAGTGTAGAGCCAGGAGTAATCCCTTAGTGCAGCTGGGTGTGACCCCCCAAAAAACAAACAAACAAAAAAAGAATATCTACCTTCCTATTAAATCTGGGACATGTTCTTATAAAAATGTTTCTCACTTCAAATTAATAAAATTAAAAAATGATTAATAATAATAATTTCTATTATTAATGGAACAAATAATTTGACACAGGAAAATGCTTATATTATTTAATATGTAGCCATTCTATATTTTATTTCTTGCTTTTATTATTTTCCAGTATTTGTTCTCTTGTTCCTAATAAAATAAGATTTTTCCTTTTCAAATGTATTTTTAAAATTAATTTATCTTTTGTGATCAAGCCATTCTGCAATAGGTCCCACCGGGAAAATAACTGGGAAGAAACAACTCATATAAAATTTATTTTTTACATTTTAGATATCATCTTTAGTGCTATCAGTATGCTTCCCCTTTGGTATCTTTGCTTGTTCCTTAGGATATCCAGCAATTATAAAATTAAAAACATCATAACCAATAACTTTGATTCCTCTAATTATGGCACAGCTGGGCTAAAATAAAAACATCCTGATGCTATGCCAAAATCTCCCCACCCCCTTATAAATAGAGTTTCTTTTACATTCCTAAAGTAACCCATAGTTCCAGTAGCTTTTCAAGTATTAATGGACAAAAATCTAATGATGCATATGTCCCTGTTGGTGAATTAATGTAGGTAACACAGGTTTTGATGTGGATGTGCTCTCATTTGCTGTAGTTGCCATAATCAGGAAGAATGAAAAGTGAATGAAGGCAGATTTTTCTAATCTTCATCTCTCATAAATTGTGTGATCTGGGGAAAATAACAGCATTTCTGATCCTTAGTCCATAGAGTTTTAACTAAAGCTATAACTATCTACATCACTTGCATGTCAAAATGTTTTAGGCTCAATTCTTCACATTATGTTTGGAATATAAAATATGTGTAGAGATCCTCTGTCATTCTTTTTTTTTTTTGTAAAATTTTGAAATAAGAACATACTTTATTTATAAAATATTGTCATGAGGACTTGTGTGAACAGACTGATCTTGTCTTCCCTGAACTTGGACTGATATTTACAGACTAGTTCACCTTTCGTTAAGGACCCAAATGCTTAGCAATTTCGTTGCTTCCAGTTTATTTGACATTTGCAAGCTAAAATGCAATTGTGCTGACCCAGTCTCAGGCAGGCGCTCTTCGCTTAAAGAGCTTGGCCAAATTCCCAGGGTAAACTCTCATCTTAATGGTAATATAGAATTCCGACTTGACCACTGAACCAGGAGTCAGGAGATAAAGTGATTTTTAACTCTGTTGTAGACTCCCTTTCCTTTATCAAGGACCAATATGCTGTCCCTTAGTCTTTTTGAAAGGTCATCTTTCTCTGTCTCCTCTGGGGAGAGTGAAGTTTATAGAGGACTTTGAACTCATTTAAAAAAGACAAATATAAACATATAAAGTTTTATTGCCTTTTAAAACGATTCTCTTGACTTGCTAAAGAGGAAGCTTCCTTTATGAGCACCAGTTGACCTATCCTGAGTCCGGAAGTTGATGAAGCTCTGATTAAGGTTTTATGAGGCAATCTGTAACCTCAAGGAGAGTTCACCAGAGTCCTTTCCTATTTCCTCATTTCATATTTCTTATATTGCAAATTAATTCAGTACTTTCCTGAAACAGTGCCCTTTTTCACTCCAATTGGGGAAAAAATTCATGTGTCTACTCTGTAAAGATGTTTTTTATTGAATAATTTTGTCCCATAGAACTTATCAGTAGGACAGAATAATGAAAGCCATTTCAAAGATGTATTAACTACTAACACTATGGAATATCTTTGAAGAATCAAATTATTCAATGGCCCAAGTGTGTGAGGAACTAATGGAATGGCAGGAATAAAAAAATTGACCACTATCATTGGAAAAATAAAATTTCACTTCTAAGCGAACTTTTCAGGAGAATTGCCTATCATTTAATAATAATACAATGGATAAAGTGCTGTTCTGTTTTTGAGAAAAATATTTCTTATTCTTTTGTTATTTTTATTTTTATTTTGGAACATGTCTATGAGAATAGTATAACTACATCATTCCTTTCACCAAATATCCATGTTCTTTCATCTTCTATAATCATTGGTATGCCTTAAGAGGACACCTCAATAAAACTAATTTCAAAAAATAAAATAAATTGAATTGTCAGAAAAAAAGTGAAAGTATCAATCTAGTGTGATGAAATTCAATAATATAATAGCCCTTCCTTGCTGGAACTTCAGTAATGTCATCTCAGAGAGCTGAAGCAAAATAGTTTATGTGAAATGAAGAGGGACAGAGGAAATTACTCAGCTAAAGTAAATAATTTCTTACCTTCATAAAGGCATCTCATACAAGAAGTAAAGAAGTCATCTAGGAATTAGCAGTGACTTTACATTAGACCCCAAAACTGTGGGGACACATGTAATTGGTGAAAATTAAAGATAGTAATGTTAACACATTCCATTCTGAAATCACATATTTCTCAGCTTGGAATACATCATTTCTCTTCCTTTAGCTTTATAGCTCTCTCTGTCTCTGTCTCTCTTTCTGTCTATCTCCTTGTTTCTTCCGCACAGTGCACTCTTACTTTCCTCATATTTCATGCATAAAGCTAATTACTTCAAAAATAGAAGTTTTACTAGGTAGGTTTATAAGACTATGTTTATTGAATACATGTTTATTTTATACCACACATGGGATTCAGTGGCAAACCAGCCAGAGTTTTACAACTCATAATTTATACAATCTAGTTTGGGGGGGGAGGGCGTCTATGTTATATACTTGCATATTGCAACGAGTTATAAGTTCACAAATATCTGTGACATAGATATGTTTCTTTTATTATGTCAATGTGTCAAAAATGGAATGTTAAAATTGTAGGGACAAATTTCCCTTCTTTTAAAAATATCATTGAGAGGAGCCAACAATTAGAGTCAGACTTTTCTTACACCCAGTGTAATAAGTAGCTGTCACACTGCCCCAGGTCCCATCCTATTGTGTAGAATAAAAGAACTAGAGGCAAGAGGGTTTGGGGGGAGTCCAAGCCTACAGGGAATGCAATGTTCTTATTTCCCTCCTCAGTGGAGGAGGGTGAGTGGGTGCCTCTCTTCAAAGTTGGGGGATGTTGCCTAGTGTGGGAGAGGAAGGCAGACACACCTCCTGGCTCATGCCTTCTGGTTCAAATACCTACATAGACAATAGATTTACTGGTTAATTATTAATGTGTTGAATTGTTTATTCATTTATTCAAACTAAATATTTACTGAAGCTCTATTATGTACCTGCCAGGTATTTTTCTGAGCCCAGAAAATATTGACATGAATAAAGCTAAGTCCCTATATCATGCATAAAGCTTACTCTTTTTTATATTATCAGATATTTATGTGTTGGTGGAGTAGGCATGGTATTTAGAGACAAAAAGGTTCTAAGTAGATCCTGGTAAAAATATGTATAGAGGATACCAAAATACTACAATTTTTATGAAAAACAACAAAAAACGTTGAGAGAATGAGTGGTTGGCATTGAAATGGGAGGTTGGGATGTTCCTAAGAAAGGTGATACTTGAGGCCTGGTTAAGAGAATTGAATTTTTTTGGATGGAGTAAAGAAGGCAAGTGTGGGAGGGACAAGTAGATAGAGTCTGATAGATTTTAGGAGTGCTAACATCAGCATGGCTTGGACAACTGTGGAGGAATGTTTGTTCATAAAACTGACAAGTGAAGCAGAATCCTTCAACTCTAAGCACTTTCCAAGATGTTTGTTTACCTTGAAAGGAGGCACACATAAGACATTAAAAGTTTCTGAAGAGAGGCAATGTGAAAATTTATCTTCATCTCATGATTGATAATTTTGCGACTATATCTAGGGTGGCATCTAGACTATTTCTGGGTGACTATATCTATGGGACACTGCAAGATTCTTTTCATTTTATTTTATTTTATTTTATTATTTTATTTTATTTTATTTTATTTTGGGGGGGGCCACACCCGGCAGCGCCCAGGGATTACTCCTGGCTATCTGCTCAGAAATAGCTCCTTGCAGGCACCGGGGTCCATATGGGATGCTGGGATTCAAACCAATCACTTTAGGTCGTGGGTTGGCTATTTGCAAGGAAAACACCACTGTGCTATCTCTCCGGCCCCTCTGCAAGATTCTTGAAAGGAGATGTAAACTTGACTATGAGGCTTACTAGCCTTTGTATTTATCTGGAAAGAAAATAAAAAACGTTATTTGGAACAGGCAGAGAAGACTGCAGGATTAACATTTAGTTAGGTAGATATAAAGGTGCAATGGATATAACAAAACAGAGTTGATATTGAGTATCACCAACTTGAGCTTCTAAGAAGTTCTGATAGTACATCAGGAAGATTGAAATCAAGATTCTGGAGACAGTGCCCTATGTCTTGCTGAAAAAGCACTGAGTGTAGGTAGGATTAAGGTTAGGACTACTTGAGATTATGTGGTTATGAGTTTGTCCCTAGCCAGTGCAGATATACACATAGATATCTTAGGAGAAATCTGGCCTTTGAACTCATGCCACTCAAAAGACATTGAGGATAAGCCAAGAGTCTGAGCTCAGCAGCAAGAAGATATATTCAAAGGTCAAAAGTGTGGTTGCTGTACCAAGAAAGGTTTATCTTTCTCTCTACCTAGAGTGGGACCTCCCAGGAGAGAGTAGGCGAGTTCTAAAGCAATAGAACACTGAAAGCTTTTAGAAGGACTAATAAAAATGTAATCCCTATAACTAAGGCACATTACTTATATATGATGAGCTGGAAAGGGATATTCAATAGATCAAGATGGAAAATTAAAGGGGTAATGGGGAAACAACTCCACATTTATGGTATATTGGGTGTTGAGTTCA
>NC_064851.1:106798067-106803067 GCF_024139225.1 Suncus etruscus
TGTGTTGAGTTCAAGTGATGGCATAAAGGGTTTAAGCTGAGCTTTGAGAAGGCCATATATTGAATTCAACCCATAGCATAAAATGCCACACACACCCTAATCAGCACCTGAGTCAGCATGGCAGCCTCCAGCACCATCAGGTCCAATCACCCACTGCCAGGCCCACAGAGCTGGGACAAGTGTCAGTAGGAATGGCTCCTAGATCTATGAGCAATGGTTGAAAGATAACAAGCCTTCTACTATTGAAATTTTATAAAATCTTCCTGAGAATTTATTACTTAGGTCCCAGCTAGAAGACTCAGTAGACATCAGTGAAGCAAAGGGAGGAATGCACCTTTCATAAACAACCAAGTTCAAGGTAGCAAGATGACAAAGGAAGGATATTGGAGTTAAGAGAAGGGGAATGAGAACCCAGGAAGAATCACCATCTGCTCCAAAAACCCCATCTGCTCTAAAAATCCCATGACCAGTAAAGGAATTGGAAAAAGTGTTAGTTTAAATTAGTAATTTGGGGACAGTAGTCTTTCATGTGGCCAATCCAGCTTCAATCCAAGTTCAACCTAGGTTCAACCCTTAGCATCTCTATTGTTCCCAGAGTTTACAAAAAGTGATTCCTAAGCACTGAGCTAGGAGTAATACTGAGCACAGCCAGGTGAGACTCCCCCCAATATCTATCCATCTATCTATCTATCTATCTATCTATCTATCTATCTATCTATCTATCTATCTATCTATCTATCTATCTATCTATCTATCTATCTATCTATCTATCTATAACTGTGGTAAATGATTGGCTGGGAAATAGATTTGATTTCAGGTAAGATATTTAAACCTCAATGATCAATATCTCAATCAATTCCTTAGAATTGCAAAAAGTGAAGACAATTTTTTTAAGAAATCTGTTGCGCATGTATTATTTTTCTAATTTAGAAGTAATCATTTATTAACAGATAACTTTGTGTTTAACAAGTGATTTGAAGATTTCACCAGATCCATTGTAATCCCATAAAATGGTATTTCAGGTTTACAGATTATAGTTCAGATTTCAAGACTTGTTTGAATATATGCATGATAGCAGTTGTGAGTCAATTTGTCAGGAATTATGGCAAATTCAATTATGAGTAATGCATAAGGTAGGAAAAGTTCAAAACAAGGATAAAAAAGGATAAATAAAAAAATGTACCAGAGAAGTTTGTTTATTTCTGGGAAACAAATGGAGGATTTTTTTTTAAACACTAAAGGTAGAAGGATAAATATATAAACAAGTTGCCTGGACAATATTTCAAAAATTCAAGGTTGTTTGGCAGCAGTGAAATGGTGCTTTTATGCAGAGTTGAGGGGCAAATTAGAGAAGATAAAGAAGAAGATATTGAGAAAGAGAGTTGAGGTAGAGCCCCAAATGGAGACTCCATTTAAAATGTTCTAAAATGGGGAGTGAGCATTTGTGGTTACTTACTTTCCTCTAAGGAACCCAGAAACTAGAAAACAGGAAGGTCTTTAAGGAACCAAGCAAAGGTATGGGAACGAAGATTACTATTGAGACCATGAGGGAGAATGGTGACCTGTGTTTAATTTGGGCCCAGCTTCTAGGAGATCAACTAGCACACCCAGGGAACAGTTAATCATCTCGTCTTATATTTTTAATACAATCTGTGATAATCATATTTTCTAAATCAGAATCTTTTTGTTTGGTTGGTTAATTTTTTTTTGGGGGGGGGGCACACTCATTGACACTCAGGGGTTACTCCCGGCTATGCAATCACTCCTGGCTTGGGAGGACCATATGGGATGCCGGGGGATGAAACCGCTGATCCATTCTAGGCTAGCGCTTGCAAGGCAGACACCTTACCTCTAGCATCACCGCTTCAGCCCCTAAATCAGAATCTTGACTCTACAATACAGTGGAGTTTAAGGGAAGAGCTGGGATTATATCAAAAATGTGCTAGAGGCACATACATTCTTTAATCCTGATTGGGTATCTGGTTCTTACTGGAAATATACTCTTTGTTTAATTTAAATGCAGGACTAAAGAACTTAAAGTTCACAGTCTTTCTACTCATTTAGAAAGCTGAGAAGATATGCTATAGAAAAAACTTCACGGGGCCCGGAGAGATAGCACAGCAGCATTTGCCTTGCAAGCAGCCAATCCAGGACCAAAGGTGGTTGGTTCAAATCCCGGTGTCCCATATGGTCCCCCGTGCCTGCCAGGAGCTATTTCTGAGCAGACAGCCAGGAGTCACCCCTGAGCACCGCCGGGTGTGGCCCAAAAACAAAAAACAAAAAAAAAAAAGAAAAAAGAAAAAAGAAAAAACTTCACGTCCTCATTCAGGGCTCTATGCCAGCTATGGAATTCTCTAGCCTTCACAAGAGAAGTTCTGGACTTTTCTAGATATTCTGGGAAAAAATCCAGATTAGACCTCTAACTAAAGATACAAATACCCCCTTAAGACCTAGCAATGCTAAGAAATACTTCCTTCATGTCTTTGTAAAATTATCTTTGCATATTTGTAAAATGCGTTTATAAAATTCATTCATAAACAAGTGCTTATAAGAACTTCAAACTGTTTTAAGGAAATATCCGACGATGCAAACACTAGTTATAACATGCCCCAAAATATGTTTTTTAAAAAGTCAAAAGTAAATAATATGCTATGAATTTATTAGAGTAGGTGGCATAAATTTAAAATAGAAAATGATATAGCCATTCATAATCATCATAGCATTTTTGTATAGCAAGCTAATACGATATAAAATAGAGGTTTTCCTTTTTCTTTAGGGGCCGGACAAAGCTCTAAATATTTTAAGAGTATTGATGTGTAATCAATTTTTTTTGCCAGTAGAGATAGTTTCTCAAGTCCTAATTCAAGTAGATTTAATATTCTCAAATTGGGCATTTTTATTTCTAAAGTTTGATCTCAAGAGAAAAAGCTCTTTTCTTTCCCAGAGAAGCACATATCACTTCTTATTTAATTATTTTGTGTATATGTCTATCAGAATTGAAAACTCCTGATAAAAAGTGGCTGCTTTTGCTCTGCCATATTGGAGGCAGGGCACTCCATGTCATGCTCTAGCTGTCTGTCTTTCTCACCTCCTGCACTCAAATACTATATGCTTTACTGTCTGAAAAGTTTACTATTTGCCATTGTTGGAAACCTACTTATAATCGTTCTCATCAAAGCTATATAAAAGACTTGTATTATAAACAACTTTGTAAACCTTGGTGTTTAAATAAAAAAATATAAAAAGGTATGTAACTCTCTCTCTCTCTCTCTCTCTCTCTCTCTCTCTCTCACACACACACACACACACACACACACACACACACACACACACACTCAATCCTTGTTCCCACATCTAAGTCTACCCTTTCTTCCTCAGTTCTCAACTCAGAATGGCATTTTAAATGCAGTTTAAGTAAATGACTTTCTTGTCCTTTTAGGCTAACATATAAATTGATCTCATCATGTATGAAGCAAACTTTAGGGACACTTCTTCCAACTCACCCACTGTCTAATCCCATAATTGTTCAATTTCTCTATTTTACTTACAAGACATAACACCCTTCTGCCATATTTTGGTCTCTATAAACATTTTTGATCTAGCTCTGTTTCTGTGTTAGTTGATACCTCCTCTGGTCTAGTTGATAACTGCCTCTGGTCAAAAAGACCAGAGGCAAATGGAGGGTGTGGTTTAGATCAGAGGCTCCCACATGTATGTGCTATACCACTATTCCCTTATCAAAAAAAGAAATCACCCAAAGTCCCCTAGAGGTCTATCATCTTTAACAAACAGAAAATTGTACCCACATCTATACCCCAGGTTACTTACTACTGCTTGCCATCATGCCAGCCTTCCCCCAATCTGAAAAGTATTGTCCACATTGGGAAATGCCTGATCTATACCCTGCTGATAGGTAAGGAGCTGAAGACCAAGGGGAAAGTTCTGAGCACCATCCTTCATCCCTCAGATTTCTCTGTCTCTGGGTCAGGACCTCCAGGAAGCTTTGATGTCATATGTGCCCACATTTTGGTACCTGAGAATGTCTTCTACTTCAACCGGCCTTCTCTAAGCCACTGAACTATAATTATCCACCCACTGTCTGTCTTCACCATTCTATTAAAATCCCCATGAAATCAGGATCTAGACTCTTTGTGTAGTTTTCTCAGCACCTGCAGGAGCGTAGGCAGCTAGTGGGTGCTTGTACACCTGGCTTGTATATTTAGCAATACTATGGGGACTTTTGCTGTGTGCTCTCCTAAGAAAAGGACTGGAGGGGAGAGATAGCACATGGGTTCAGGATTTTGCTTTGCATCATGGCAGTCTGACTTGAATCTGAGTCTCAGAGACATGTTTACAATAAGACCTTTGCTATACAGAGGCATGTTTGCAACAAGCCTTTCCTATACAGAAGCTTAAGGGCCAAGACTAAGCCTGAAGAGAGCAAGAATTTCTTCAGCACATTTGTCTTTGGGAGTCCCACTTGCACCTCTATTTTCTTTTCTCAGTTGATCGCTGTAAATATTTATTACCCTCCTGCCTTTATCTCTAATCTAAGACCACTTGTATTCTGTGGGTCAGTTAAAGTTAAATTCCCTCTGGTTCTGATTACTATCTCATCTGCAAAGCAGAAAATAACCACATGACATTTAAACAGGCAATTGTTGGAAAACTGACGGCTATTTTGCCTGTAATAAAAATGGATGCTTATAGCTCTTCCTTGTGGATAAAAAGGATGAGACACTAAAAATCACTGAAATAATAGTATCAAAGGGAGTCCTGAGCAATTAGAGTTGACATAAAATAAAATAAAAAGTAACTAGAGAAACCTCCCAATTTGTGAAAAATGGTATAAGGACAGTATCTACAGACCTTATAAGGAATGACTACATCTTGGTTCTATTTTAGTATCACACAACACATGAACATATGTGTATGCGTGTGTGCGCAGACATTTACTCCTCCAAAGACATTTGAAGAGGTAATATCTTTGTTGTTGAATC
>NC_064851.1:106808067-106828067 GCF_024139225.1 Suncus etruscus
TTTGGAAAGCAACTGCAGAGACCCCAGAAAATATTCTTTTTATAAAGGCTTTGTCCTTAAACACTCTGTGGTTAAGAACTACTGTGCTGATCTCTCCTCTGCTAGAAAAAAAAAAAATCACTCCAGGAGGAGGATGGCTGTGGTCCTCAGCCAACTGGAGCTTCAGGGTTTTAATTACCCATAGGGAATTGTGGGCAGGGGCCTTGTTCACAGCTCAGCTCTGCCTGAAGGCATAGCCCAGCTGCTCCTATTAGCATGTGGTTTCAGGGCCTCCCTGGTCACAGCCCTGACTAGTGCCACTGAGCAGAGGCGACCCGGATTCAATGAGCTACTCCACCACAATTTGACTTTGAAATGTCTCCACTCTGAAAACACTCAAATCTTAGAAAAATGAAAGCACAGTGGGGTAAAGATAGTCATGCAATAAGATAGTCAGAAGAATGCTATGTATGTGTATATCAGACTGGACATACACACTGCAGAACATGAATGAGTGAGTGGGTGAGAAAAAGAAGAAGGTAATGGAGGTCTGAGGCTTAGTGAACTCAGGAACAACCTGTAAAAGCAGAAATAGATATTTTTTGGAAGTTGTGATTTGAGTTTTCCAATCTCCTGCAATTTCTAATTATCAACAGCACAGCTAGGTTTGGGTTTAAAAAATAAAATGCCTCGAAAAAGTGCACCAAGGGGTTGAAGGTCTGATTATTTGTTTTGTCCTGGTTTCATTCCTGATACCATCAGGTTCCCTTGAGCACCATTTGGTCTGACCCCTGAGCATAGAGTCAAGAGTAGTCCCTGACACAGCCATGAGTGGTTGATCAAAGACAGCAACAGAATAAAACAAACACACAAGTTCACTGAGAATCAGAGCCTACTGAGCAGGGGTTAGGGTTACGGTGATGGTGGTTTGATCTCTAATATGATTCCCCTGGCATATTGGAGTATAATCCTGGAGGTTCCAGGGTATTGTTATTGGTTCTAGAGTTTGATCCTGTGAGACTGAAGTACCATCAATATGGCCTGAGTAGATCTTGGCAGTGCAATGCCTAACAGCACTGTATCCTTGCAGCTCTTGTACTGAACTTCTGGTCAGATGGGCCAAAAATTCCTTGTTATGATATCTCTGGGTCTCCAGATCACTGTTTGGAAGTTCTCCCTCAAAACAAAAAACAAAATCAAATTTGGCATCCAAAAATAGCATAAGTATATGCTATTCTGGATTTTGGCATTTGGAAGCATTGAAAATGGGTTTGAGTTTAAAATCATCGAAGTCAGAGCCCAGTCATTATGGTTAATGACCTGATGTTGGATAAGCGGATATTTAGCCACATCTAAGAGTTAAGAGTCTCAAGACCCCCCAAAGATTGACAAGTGAGAGGAGAGCTTCTAAGAGCTGCAGATATGCTAGTGCCTGAGGCTGGTGATTCCAATTGAAGGGCCAACGGAAACCAAGAGAATGAAATTCAGATGCACACAGCCCTGGCTCTTTTCCCCCTCATTGCTCAACAGCTCTGTACCCCCTACCTTGTAAACCCACCTCCAAGCACTGAAAACAAAACAGAACGAATTAATGGCCCCACTTCTGTTTCATTATTTATGCCCTTCTCATGTACCACACGAACAAAGGGATCCTCTTTGATGATTATATCTCCAAAGAACATGACTGTGATCATGGTATGTGTTGGGGAACCATAGATAATTAATCAGTCAAACTGAGAGATAGGGGTATGAATAACTTTTGGATTTTGTAGAAGTAAATTTAATGCCGAAAACCTGCTAGGAACTGATTAAACAAATAGCTCAGCATTAAATCAGGGCATCGACTACCGCTGACTGACTGCAGTCTTGATGCCTTTATCCCAAAGAGTAAGGAAATGCTGTGTTTCTGTTGGCTCCATTTGAACTGTGCAGACTCAATTATAAGGGCATTTGCTAAAGATGTTTGCCAGCCATGGAGGTTTCCCCTTATAATCCAATAGGAAACGAACCAGAAATTTATTTTGCCGTATTTTCTCTGTGTAGTAAAATGGTGAGTCACTATCCCAATGAGACTTGGATCTGTAAAACAGAAGGGAAAACTTTTCCAGACTCCTAAACCAATTAATCTCCCAGAAAAGACTGGAAGTTCATTGCCCTCAGACATTCACAATTGACTGTTTAGAAGAAAACTTTGCATGCATTTAAGTTTATTGCTGTTTTGTGGATGACAAAGGAGGATAGGTTCTTTGTCTTCTGCCATCACCATGCAGGTAGAATTCTGAGCAGGTAATATAGAGAGAGGAAATGGGAAGAGAGAAATGAACAACCTTTTGTTTCCTAGAAAAAAGAGAGAGAGAGAGAAACCAACAAAGCTCGGTGTCCTTTTTGTCAAATGAAAGCTCTTCAGAGATGATTGAGCTTGGGGATGCTCCTGTTTGAATTCTGCAGGACGTTATTCTATGTAGCTTTGCTCTGAGTACACCAAAGGATGCCGGGCCTTTTGAAGGTTAAAACTTCTTTCTGGTGCCTAGGGGACCTCTGGGAAGGTATCAGATCCCTGGGAGAAGAACATCCTACTCTTTGCTCAGTGTGAGCTGGATTAAGGAAACCATTTGGATGCCAGCTTATCCTTCGGCCAGAGAAATGGCAGGCCAAGGACATTTGAGTAGAGGAAAGTGAGCTCTAGAAAGAAATGAGGCCGAGTCGCTACAGGGAATGGCAGGCAGGCAATCAATCCCCTTCCTGACAATGCTCACAGAGTGCCCACTGCACTGATTCTTACAATGAATCCGGGATGGCTCTGATTTCCTGTTTTACTGCCCTCTCCACCTTCCCTTCTCTCATTTCCAGCTTCTGCTTTCACTGTCTCACAGAAACACCTTCTGAAAAGGGTGCTGCCCTGTACAGTGAGACCACAGTTTACCAGATAAAGAAAAGGACTCTGGGTTGATCCATCTGTTTCTCCCAATTGACTCTCTTCCTAACATCAGTTCAGTGCCACAGGAAGTAGTGCCTTCACAGTGCTGTCACTCTGGAAAGATAGATTAAAACAATGACCATTTTTAAAAAGATAGATGTGAAGAAAAAAGGTAGGAGGGTCTCTCTGGAAGGTTAGATCAACTAATCAGAGGTGTGGCAAAATAATTTTCATTGGGCCCGGAGAGATAACACAGCGGCGTTTGCCTTGCAAGCAGCCGATCCAGGACCAAAGGTGGTTGGTTTGAATCCCGGTGTCCCATATGTCCCCTGTGCCTGCCAGGAGCTATTTCTGAGCAGACAGCCAGGAGTAACCCCTGAGCACCACCAGGTGTGGCCCCCCCAAAAAAAATTTATTAAGACTATGCTAGTCATCTCATAGATGCTGTCATATTAGATACTGGGTCAACTCCATAGACTCATAGACTCACTCTATTCTTGGAAGAGATGCTAGCTAAGCCACCCAAATTCTTGAATACTCAGGTCTCGTAGCTGAAAAACACTGGGCACCCTTGGAATGGAACAGGCTAAGTTCCAGCCCTGCTAAAGCCCCTGCAGTCACACTCATATCTAATAGTCACTGACTCATCACCAATGACCTAACTTCACTATTCCCCCACTAATCTCTTGCAGAGACACTGTAAAATCACCTCACGAACCATTTCTCCACCCCCAGGTGAATGAGTCTGAATCAGGGTTGCACATGAAATAATGCGGTCCAGGATAAGGATGGAAATATGTATAGAAATATGTATAGTTTGACAGTCTCCTACATCTCCTTTATTAAGCTGCTTGACAGAATAGTTTTTGTTGAGTACAGACACCATTCTCTGGTGGGTCAGTAATCTCAGGCTGCCTGCCCAGGTTTACATGTAAAACAATCTTTACAACTAAGTTGTAAACAACTAAGTTGTAAACAAACAAATAAACAAGCTATGATCTTTATTTATTTATTTATTTATTTTGGTTTTTGGGTCACACCCAGCAGTGCTCAGGGGTTACTCCTGGCTCTATGCTCAGAAATCGCTCCTGGCAGGCTTGGAAGACCATATGGGATGCCGGGATTCGAACCACTGAACTTCTGCATGAAAGGCAAACACCTTACCTTTATGCTATCTCTCCGGGCCCTATGATCTTTATTTTAGGTAAAATAAGGTCTAACCTAACAAGACACCAAACTGACAAAAACTTGAGGTATGGCAGTATGGGGGATGAAAACTCTGGATCTTCTAAATGTTGGGTGGGCAGTGACCTCTGACACCTCCCTTCTCCAAAGTCCCTGGCAGCCACAGCCACATCCCACAGCCACTGCCATTATAACTCAGTTATGTAAATATAATCATTATACTCCAGTTCCATAGATCTTGTAATTCCGAGAGTATATGTGTCTGCATGACACCTCAAAATACCTCAATATTGACACCCCAGTAAAAACTTACCAATTTAGGTATGAAAGTAGCATAGAAGCTTCACAAACAAAAACAATACAGAATGTACCACTAGCAACCAACACCTTAATAACCTTCACACAGTGCATTAATGATCCATTCTGAAGTCGTTTTCCACAAATTTTCTGTTACTGAAGTTAGGTGTTTTTGTTTTGGTTTTGGGTCACACCCAGCAGTGCTCAGGTGTTAACTCCTGGCTCTGTGCTCAGAAATTTTTCCTGACAGGCATTGGTTCCATATGAGATGCTGGGATTCGAACCACTTTCCATCCTGGATCAGCACTTGCAGGGCAAATGCCCTACCACTGTGCTATCTCTCCAGCCCCTGAAGTTAGTTCTTATTGATAATTCCATTATCATGTAGGTGATACATACCAGGTATTATATAGTAAATAATTTTGTACCTGCCAAGGGGGCAGGCTTGGAGGTGTGTGATAAATTGGGGACAATGGTGAAAAGAATGTTACACTGCTGGTGAGATTGGTGTTAGAACTTTGAAGGCCAGAAACAACTGTATTTTGAACAACTTTGTAATTGAAAAAAGATCATAAAAATCATATCAGAACATTTTAAAGGCTTGAGAACAGATAATAAAAGTGATCTTTTGTTTGTTTTTGAGCTTTACTTGGCTATGTTCAGGGCTTACTCCTGACTTGGCATACAGGAATCACTCCTGCCGGTTCAGGGGACCATATGGAATGTCAGGGATCGAACTCAAATTGGCCTTCTGCCAGGCAAGTATCCTCTTCACTGTTCAATCACACTGGCCTTAATAAAAATAATCTTGTACTTGGGTTCACAGGGTCTTCCCTCCTTAAAATGTACAGTAGGATATTTCTTAGATCCTCTCATCGATGTGCAATCACATCTATGGCAACACTATTATTTTACGAATGATGATTTATCCCACTGGTAATTAGCACTAGAGCAATATCCTCTGTCCACATTAACTCCCAAAGTTCCAGAAACAGAGACAGGATGTGGTAATTGCTTGCTAAAGACTGACCTGTTAAGAGAAAGGAAGAGAGTGGTAGGTGTAGCTGTTAAAAGAAGAGGATCACTTCTCATTTATAAATGGAGACTTAGTTCAGCAGCGGACATATTCAGAGTCAAAGTAGTTCCAACAACATGTTGATGGTTTGGTAGCAAAAGTGTATCTGACTTGAAAGCATAAGGTCATGAGTTAGACTCTGCAACTGTCCACATATGTTGAGTGTGGTAGGTGCTGGTTCTACAGTCTGGGACAACCAGCAACACACTATAATGGTGTGTAGAGTATGGCTGTCTGTATGTGTGAGTACCATGTCTAATATGAGCAATCCCTGGCAAGCAGATGTATGCGGATCACAACCAAACATTTGTCATTGCAATAAAAGCAAAAAAAAAAAAAAAAAAAAAAAAAAAAAAAGGAAGACAGAAGTACAGTGGGGGTAAATGAACTTTAAAAAGAAACAAAATCTGTTTCCAATGCTTAAGGATACTCTGGATTCCATAAAATCTTTCATCACTGGGTTATAATTACACATGCCAAGAGCAGCTCCAACCTTCCGAAGAAGAAATAATACAAAAGGAAATGGGACGATGCTTCTGCATAAAATCTAACATTCATTACATGCCTCATCAAAACAGCTTCACATTTTTACCTTTCCCTTTACAAGTAAACTATTTCAAGTAACCTGACTGCAAGCAATTTCTATACACCAGACAGCACTTAGAAAGCTTATATATTTAACAAGAACGAAAAGAAACTAATGGCATTCTTAAGAGTGCTTTTTGCTCAGAAGAGCTTGAAGCAAAGTAGTGAGAAAGACACATCTGGAGAGAGGATGCTAGGCTTCTCTGGGGGTCCAGGGGTACAGCCCCACCCAGTGTGCCACACAGGAGGTGTGCTACAGAAGCTAGTTTGGGGTCAACTAAAACAACTGGGGTCTCAGTTCTTCTACGCGGGTTTGGTTCCCGAATGTTCCAATGGGCACCCAATTATGATTCCCCTAAGGTACTCAGGGAACGAGCAGTTTGGAACCAGCTTCCTTCCCATTGGGAAGGCTCACTTATTCTGATTGGTTGAAAGTTCTGGAGGGGCAGAATACATGTGGGGAACCCTTGGGAGTGTTTCTGTTCCTCCATGTTAATGAAGATTAAGGTGTAAGAACTTGCAGAGATCAGTTGAACAGATAATTAATGATGATTGATGATTTACTTTTAATTTATACCCCCCAATTAATTTCGGTTAAAAGACCCAGATGCTGGAAACTTCTGAGGTCCTAAAACCAATGAGTGCTGAACATGGACTCATAAAGTCCCCACCTGCCTTCCGAGTGGCCAATATTCTCCATCGGATAATTTGCATTAGGTGGATATTGAAAGAGAAAGCACCATCTGCTAAGGAGGATTGCTTGATTTTCTTCTCCTCAAAGATGGAGTTTCATCTTGACCAGTATCCTGAAAGTCTTTTTACTGTTCTGTCTTGGATGCTTCCTTGAACAAAGCTACCTAAACACTTGACACTGCTATTTTACTTAATAAAATTACTTTATTTTTGTGCTTTGGGCTCCTATATTGATGTTTGTTTATCCCATCCATGCCATCATCTTGGACCTGTCTGTTTTTCTCTTTGAATCTCCATTTAAACCCCCTCCTCCCAACCCCCTACCCTCCCCCACACACTCCTACAGCACCTGGGTCTCCTCTGACAGCCACCAGGGTGGCCGAATGACAGACGTATTGTGTGGGCAGAATTATTCCAAATTTCAGGCCATAAATCCTGCCGAAGGAAGCACATCAGCAGTTTTCTCCCTTTTGCCAGCACAGCAGGGCCAGTGGGGCGGGAGTTGACATGGCTTTGTGCAGAAGAGGCAGGCCGGTCCCACAGCAAATGATAAGACTGTTTACAAGTGGTAAATTTAAGGCCTTTATGGATCCTTGGACTTTATCTCCCAGAGGATGGACCAGGCTTGCAAAGAAGAGCCGTGCTACTGGCCTGAGAGTGTACAAAAGCTTAATATTTGATTTGCTGACCCAGCCAGGGGAAGAGCACTGATCACTGGGCATCTCAAGGGCCCCTTCCCAATGGGGACAGAATATACCTGTACACAGAAGGAAACCTCAGCAATTCTTGGGTAAAAACAGACATGTCGTGTCTCTGAGTATGTACCCTAGATTCTTGTCTAGATGACTAAACATTTGCTCCTTTTCTTTTTTTTTTCTTCATTTTTATTTCCATGGCTGAGAGGAAACAGCATTGAAAAGAAAAGGCAACTGCTCCCAACCCACACCTCCTCCAGGCAAAAATCACTTGCCAAAAGCTCTCAACAGATGATAATCAAGTAAACATCATCAATAAGCATGAAAAATATTTTAAAAAAATCAGTGCCACTTTCCCCATAGGGTTTATCTCATTCAACACTGACTCCCTAAAAATGTAATAGCTCAGGCCAGAGAGATAGCATGAAGGTAAGGCTTTGCCTTGCATGTAGAAGGATGGTGATTCGAATCCCAGCATACCATATGGTCCCCCGTGCCTGCCAGGGGTGCTTTCTGAGCGTAGAGCCAGGAGTAACCCCTGAGCATTGTCGGATGTGATCCAAGAAACAACAACAAAATAAATAAATAAATATAATAGCCCTAGCATTTTATGTTTACATTTATGCATGCTTTATATTTCTCATCACAATCAATGATAGGAGTGAAACACTGACAGTGCCAGGCTGTGGGTGAACAGGGAAAACCTAAGGGGAATAAACATGGACCAGAGAGAGGAGTTTTCATATCAAGCAGATGCAGAGCCACAATCAGAAATGCAATTGCGGTGCTATGATAACGTTTCTTTTGAGAAGAGAAGAATACATACATTTAAAGATTTTCATTCATAATTAAGTGACCTTCAAGCTTCCCAATATACATGGGAAAACATGAAGCACCCCATGGTTCTCTGCCTCGCTCTGTTTTCCTTTGACTTTTCGCTTCCATTTTCACTGTTGCTCCTCTCTTCTCGTATCCTGCTGGTACAATAAGTTGGCACAGTAAGGAGGTGTTTTACCCCTGGATGTGCATGGCCTGCTGCAGATCTCCTCTCAATAGCGGCTGCACTTCTCTCTTGTCAAAGTAAGCCAATGTTTGCTTTACCTCTCTATGTTAAACAGATCTGGGGCTTTATTTTTAATTTACCAGTCTTCAGGTTTAATGCAAAACAAACTCTTTTGTTAATCCTCTCCTCTCCCCACCCCCATCCCACACACTTACATATTCTATCTCCATGAATGACTCCATGTGGTTCAACAGATCACAGCGGGCACCCTCGTAGGTTGCATCCGATTCTCACTGTATCGCAGGAACCCCAGATCTCTATATTTTATGATCACACAGGAAATGCATTTATCAGCAAGAATAAGAGATGTCTAGGAAGGGATGTCCGTAAATACTTTGACATTGCAAAGGCTGAGCCCTAGTTAAATCTGGGAAATGTCATTAAGCAAAAAATATGGACAGTTTGGTTCAATTCAAGCTCTGATTATATTTAAAAAGGTGAAAGGAGGAAGGAAGGAAGGAAGGAAGGAAGGAAGGAAGGAAGGAAGGAAGGAAGGAAGGAAGGAAGGAAGGAAGGAAGGAAGGAAGGAAGGAAGGAAGGAAAGAAGGAAGGAAGGAAGGAAGGAAGGAAAGAGGGAAAGAAAGAGATAAAGAAAGAAAGGAAGAAAGAGAAGAAAGAAGAAAGAGAAAGAAGAAAGAAAGAAAGAAGAAAGGAGAAAGAAAGAAAGAAAGAAAGAAAGAAAGAAAGAAAGAAAGAAAGAAAGAAAGAAAGAAAGAAAGAAAGAAAGAAAGAAAGAAAGAAAGAAAGAAAGGAAGGAAGGAAGGAAGGAAGGAAGGAAGAAAGGAAGGAAGGAAGGAAGAGAGAGAGAAAGAAAGAAAAAGACTAGGCAGCAAGAGCTGACAGCTCCAATCTCCATGACTGAGGAATACCCAGTTTGCATTTGTAGCACAAAAGCTAATGACCCTATTAACTCTCATTTGTTTTCTTATAAGCCCGGAACAATCCCTTCCACAGGTACCCCTTTGATGTTCAAAATTAAGATTCCTAGAAGCTTGAGAAATTAAATGCTCAAGAAGGTCAATTATACAATAGTTGCCTTAAATGACACTCCCATGTAGCTCTAAATTGCCCCCCCCACCCCCATGAACAGATGAACACAAACACGCTGAGATTACTATTCAACACATTCACACCCTCCTCCTGATCTGGCTTGGCTGAGATGAAGAGCTTGAATGACGGTACCTGCCTGTGTGTCTGTCTGTGTAAGAGAGGAGGACTTAATTAAAATGAGCCAAAGACTCCAAGCTAATGTAAGAACTGGAACCTCTATCCCAAACATGAATACGGTGATAAAAAAAAAAATCTATATAAAAGGGCAGATTCTGATTTAAAAAAAAGACAAAAAACAAAGACAAAAACAAAACAAAACCCCAAAACAAAACAAAACAAAAAACAGCAGAGGATTATTCGATTCTCACTTGCAAAGCCCCGGGTGGTAAAGAATTTAGTGCACAGGAAAGCCGAGGCGAACCATTCCTGTTTTTCCCTGTGGTTCAGACATCAGCACTATCAGGAAATAGTTGTGAAGCGGCAAAAAACATCCTGGTTATTGGAAAATAAATGAACAAACCAATTGTAAGACAATCAGAATGTGCTAGGGGAATAAAGCCTGCACTAGATGTGTGTTCGGTGCAGACAGAGGGGTTTTGAGTCAGTAGCATTACTGTAATAACAGGCAACAAAGCATCTTGCAGAGGGTTGAGCGGGGTCTGCTAACTTTTATGTTCTCTTTTCAAGCTGAACACAATCTCTGCATGCCCCCCACTCTCTCTCTCTCTCTCCTTCCTTCTCTTGTTCTCCCTGACACTCTCAACTGAGGTGCCCATTCTCTGAACCTGGGGCATTTCTTTCCTGGATAGGATCTTATTGACCTTTAGAAAAGATTAATGATGACAAACAGGTAAACATTGCTTCTAGGACACTAGATGCTGAAAAGTGAGGGAGACATCAGAACACAGCTAATGAGTTGAAATGCCCATTTCTGATCTGATTTCATAACTCGACTCATCCTCTCTGTTTCATTGACTGTCAGAACTAGGGGTTTCAATTCTCACCCACTTTTTACTCTCTGTCCAGTTAACAAAAATTTCCCAGCCTGTATAATTGTAACTCATTGATTAATCTGAAAACATGACAGTGTACAAAAGTGGAAGAGGCATCCTGGAATTTTCAAGTAGATTAAGATGATTGAAAAGGGGAAAGCCTGTCTACAATTGGGTCATGTGGAGTGCAGAACCTTTAAACTCAGGTTGCAAAGACTTGAACCCCTCCTGTGTGACTCAGTAACTATGCCGAGGTCTTTGTTCACTTACCTGGACTGATAACAGTGATACCATTTGTCTAGAATTTATACTTGGAGAAGTGTGTCTGGCTTTCTAAACAGATTATTTTGCTGCTTTCTTAGACGGTTTCCAAAACTCTGGTAGGTCTGATAAAGATTTCCTGGCTCCCAGGAAAAATCCTGACTCTCAGGCTGAAAGGACAGAGGTGCCCCCCCCACCCCACCCACACACACACCACTCGACCTTAAATGGACACACCACCTACCTCAAATAAACACATTTTTGCCTTCCCCAAGGGTCAAAGCAATTTCAAAACCATGGTCTCTCCATTTTCTAAATGATTTCCTAGAGAGAAAAACCTCTGTCTTAACATATATTTTATTCAGAGGAACACTCAAACCATTCGCTACTAATTTTCATTCCCCCCCCTTTTTTTTTCTGTAAGAAACTTTCGAGCCATGATTAGAGGGAGCGATATAAGGACGTTAAATGCTCGGAATCTATGACAACCTTCCTTGCGAGCCTGGAATTTTTCACACGATGCTAATAAGGTCAGCACCGAACAAGGCAGTGAACCAAAGCTTGAAATTTAAAATAAAATTTTACTGCTACTCCAATTTCCAAAATGGAATTATAAATCTTCTATCCTCATAGGAACAGATACCAATGGTCTGAGGTTGCACCTGAAAGCTGTACTTTAAATTTCCAGACCCTCCTCTCTATCACATTTTTGAAGTAAGAGTGTTTATTATTTTACGAACTCAGCTTCCTTATTTTATAACTCAACTGTAGAATCTATTCTTTAAGCAAGAGGACTGGTCCCTGCTGGATACTGGCAATATTTCTTTTCTTTGTTTCTAAAGATTAATCTGAATTTCCGGTTTGATGCTGAGAATTATTTCCTAGTGTGCTTTCTTTGAAGTCAGTTTGGCCATGTTCACTACAAGGATCACAGCTAGCCAAAAGTTTTCCAGCTTGGCCTGGCCACTTTCTTGCTGTATTATAATAGATCCTTTAAAGAGCATGAAGTTTGGATAGAAATAAGGACGGATAGAAGAAGACAAACAGTGGGTGACTGGGGGTGAGGTTTAGTGGCACGACTCAAATCTTGCAGATTTGAAATCTGGGCTTAATCCCCAACAATTTAAAAAGGAAAGAAGTAAACTAAAGTACCTATAGTGAAACTTTCTATTACAAAAGTTGGTTATTACTTTTTGTTTTGTTTTTTAAATCCAATTATGAAATTTTCTGTAGCTTATTATATTGATGGTGTAGAACTATCAATATGAAGTGCTTTATAATTTTGATATTAGACTAAAAAGATGGTGATAAAAATGTTCTATTCTAGAGCCCGGAGAGATAGCATAGCGGTGTTTGCCTTGCAAGCAGCCGATCCAGGACCTAAGGTGGTTGGTTCGAATCCTGGTGTCCCATATGGTCCCTGTGCCTGCCAGGAGCTATTTCTGAGCAGACAGCCAGGAGTAACTCCTGAGCACCGCCGGGTGTGGCCCAAAAACCAAAAAAGAAGAAAAAAAAGTTTTATTCTTTCACTCCTGTTGTATTTATTCACTCAAAGTTGACTTAAATTATTTTACTTTATTGATTTTTTTTTTATCACAATTGATCCAATGGACTTACTTTTATCCCAGGTTAAAAAGTATCAGTGTGCTTTTAACTTGGGGGCCATACTCAGTAGTGCTACTCAGGTACTACTCCTGGCTTTGTATTCAGGGATTATTATTAGTGGTTCTCAGGGAACCATGCACAGTGCAAGCAATTGAACTCAATTCAGTTACATACAAAGAACATACTTACTCTTAGGCAAAAGGAATTTCCTTTCTAATTTCCCCCATACTTGATGTCTATGCAAAATCAAAAGCAAACAAACAAAAAACAAAAAAAAAAAAAAACCTCGCCATACCAGCCCCCTATTTTTTTTTTAAATTCATACTTACAGCTACCAGACAGGGGTCCCACCTGTTACCCTCCCCAACTTCCTGACTCTCTCACCTGGAGAGGGAGACCCTCCCATAGCTGGGAGGGGTCTATGTTTGGTAATTTAAGCGGTTGCTTGGGGGTAGGGTGAGATACAGGCTCAGCAAGGAAGATGCAGCATGGAGAAATGAGAGACAGGATAGATGCAAGAGCAGGAAAGAGGCTGCTTAGCTTAGAAGCCGTGTGAGGTATGCACGTGACAGTTAGGGCCTAAATAAAGCTGTGTGTCTCCTGACTTCTACTGACTGTCTGTGGGTCATTTCTTCACCATCACCCAGATGGTGAGCCTCCGTAGGGACTGCAGGCACCTTGCTGAACCGAGAAAGGCCTCACCACCCATCCACCACCATCAAGGACTTAATAATTAATATTTAATGCAAAACCCTCCCACTTTCTTTTTTTCCTTTGTTTTTAATCAGAGCCATAGAACATGAATTATCTTGTTCTGCCTCATATTTCTTCTTCTTCTTCTTCTTCTTCTTCTTCTTCTTCTTCTTCTTCTTCTTTCTTCTTCTTCTTCTTCTTCTTCTCCTTCTTCTTCTTCTTCTTCTTCTTCTTCTTCTTCTTCTTCTTCTTCTTCTTCTTCTTCTTCTTCTTCTTCTTCTTCTTCTTCTTCTTCTTCGGGGAGCCACACCCCGTGATACTCATGGAGTTACTTATAACATCTGGGCTATGCACTCAGAAATTGCTCCTGGCTTGTGGGATCATATGAGACACTGTGGATTGAATCCAGGTCCGTCCTGGGTCAGCCACTTGTAAGGCAAATGTCCTATCACTGTGCTATCACTTTGGCCCCTATTCTGCCTCATATTTCTATGTCTTCCTATAAACTGAGAAAAAAAAAAGTGAATGGTACTCAGGACAAAGCAGTCTCATGAGCATTGAGTGGAAATAAAAAATGATCAGTCTTAAATACCCAATTCAAAGCTAATAACAATGGAATCAAAAGACCCAAACTACAACAAGCTATACACAAAAGGAACCTGTTACACTAGCAATCCAGGGGGCTAAGGATGGAGGTATGGGATGCATGCTGGGAACAGTGGAGGAGGGAGGTCATCATTGGTGGTGGGAATGGCCTGAATTCACTCTCACTATGTACCTTAAATATAATTGTGAAAGACTTGTAATTCACATTGGTCTAAAAAAAAAATTTAAAAATCAAAGAATGTGCCTAAAATCTTCTAGAGATAAGATTAATGGATAAAAAACCTAAAATTGGGGCCGGAGAGATAGCATGGAGGTAAGGCGTTTGCCTTTCATGCAGAAGGTCATTGGTTCGAATCCCGGCGCCCCATATGGTCCCCCGTGCCTGCCAGGAGCAATTTCTGAGCCTGGAGCCAGGAATAACCCCTGAGCACTGCCGGGTGTGACCCAAAAACCAAAAAAAAAAAAAAAAAAAAAAAAAAAAAAAAAAAAAACTAAAATTATATTCTTGTTAATATGTTTAATTTATAAAAATATTGTTTTTATTATTAGAATTTTTGGTTGGGATCAAGCTAGGACCCATTTTCACATGGTATGTCCAGACTTTCCTTCCTCTTTTTTAAATCTTTTATTGGGGTGTCCCACACCGTGATCCTCAGGGGTTATTCTTGATTCTGGAATCATAAATCACTCCCGGTAGTGAATGAGATCATATGGGATGCTGGGGATCAAACCTGGGTAGGCTACATCCAAGACAAGAGCCTTCCCCACTATACTATTTCAGTGGCCCCATTTTCATCTTTCATTTGTAGTTGTGACAATGCAAGTTCCACACACTTGGTTGAAGAGACCTGAGACTGCTCAACTGCTTCTGTTATTGGGGATCCCTAATGAAGTGCCCCCCGTATTCTCACTGTATGTGGGATGATGATGGGAGTTGAACTCAAGGTCTTGAGCTTTCAAAGCAGCTGCAATACCTCTGAGTTGTTCCTTTTTTCCCACTTCCAATTGAAATAAGATCTGTTTCTACTTTCTCTTCTACTTAGTAAAGATAAACTATATAACTCTACAGAAAGAGTGAAGCTCAATTATATTTGAAAAGCATTTCTGTTGTCTATGACTATGTAAAGTACTCAATCAAAACCTTTGGAATGATGAAGAACTTGCCTAAGGATGTCTACAAACCTTGCACAGAGTTTAGTTAGGCTGCAGAGCCTCGGGAGAGTCTGATTCAGAATCCACGAACTGATTCAAAATGCTTCAAATGATGCAGAAAAATGGCTTTAGAGGCATTTGCTCCTACAGGCAACTTTGAGCAACTTTTGGGCAAGTCCTCTTTAACCTGAAAGCTGCAGGAAAATATCAAATAAAAATAAATCAAAAATAAATACAATAAAAACCCAAAGGAACACTTTCTTTATAAGGGGGATTTAAGGTATTTAAATGCCATGGCTTGTTCATTCACTTATATTTCTGCTCATTTCACAATTATAGTCTCAAAAAGAAGGCAAGGCCATTTAATTAGTATCATTCTACAGCTGCTCCTTAATAAATCAAGATGATAAATATGTCTAATTCCCATCCCAGGCTATTTCCAATCTCCATGATTCTAGATTTGTGCATCTGATGCACTTCATAGGTGCAGGAAGTGAATTAATACCAGGGTGGAAGAGTCAAATGTGCTTCACAATTTGTTATTTATGATTGCATGTTCCTTCTAAAAATTCTTGCAATTGTCGTGGGGAGTGTCTGCAGAGACACAATTGCAGAAATGAGGTCTGGTTTCTAGATATGGGGGCAGGAGCCGGAGTCTGGGAGATGAATATCTTCACAGAGTCACCTGGAGATGTTCCTAAATATTGAGTTGTTCTTACAAAGATGAGCTTCCTCTCAGAGGGTGCAGAAGAGGAGACAATGACAGAAACAAGTATGAGAGTCTACACTGTAATCCTTAGTAAATGCACTTTGTTAAAAAGACATATCCATGCAATGCATTGTAATGTGTCAGAGAAATCTCTACCATTCTCTTCCTATTGCATTCTCTCGTGGTGTTTTCTAATTTGAAACAAGTGTTCTGTTTTTTCTCCTGTCCCTGTAAACCAGGAGGAGAAATATGAGAAGATGGAGAAAAAGACCTAGTCCTAGGCATTACCAGTAAGTGACAAAACCATTTCAAAGAAAAGGACAAGGGAAAAAAAGGATGCTAGGATTTGAAGCTGGGATAGAAACAGTGATGAGATGAAGCAATAGACAAAGGGGGAAGGCAAAGATAGCACATGATGGAGGTGGTATGGTGGCCAGACATGAGCTTTGTTGTGCTGAGAACCAACTATGCACAATGAAGAGTGAGCCAGCAGGATCTGCTGATAGAAGAGCACTGTAGGATTCTGCTCTAGAATCTGAACTTCTCCTAGAGCAGGGGATCCTCAGGTCTTCGGGCCACATGTGACCCACTGAGGACATTTATCTAGCCCACTTGGTGTTTTTATTGCCACTGCCTGGGAGCAGTATGCATGTATGGGATGTTCGCCTGCACTCTCCGACTCCCCTCCTTTTCTCTGTCTCTAGACTTCTCTCAGTATCAGGCCAGGGTCCTCAAACTATGGCCCTTGGGCCACTATTATTCATTTGTTTTTCTAAACTATAGTCCATCCCTCCAACTGTCTGAAGGACAGTGAACTGACCCCCTGTTTAAAAAGTTTAAGGACTGCTGCACTAGGCTGTTAGAGAGTTGTGGGAGAAGGGTACTAAATTCCAGTGGTCTCCCTGTTTACTCAAAGTAGATTCTGGGAGGCTCTTGAGTCCCTCCTAGCACAGATCAGACTAGCACTGGTCTCAGAACCATCAATCTCTGGATGGTGTCATTTGAAAGTATCTTCCTGTGCTGATTCTATTTATTCCTCACCCAGAGCCAAAGAAAAATTTCTATTTAGAAATTTTCTATTTAGAAGACAATCTCCATTGAGAAGGGAATGCCATTAGTAATGACTCAGAAAGCTTTTTTTTATTATTATTAAATAAGAATCTTTGAGGGGCTGGAGAGATAGCATGGAGGTAAGGCGTTGGCCTTTCATGAAGAAGGTGATTGGTTCGAATCCCGGCATCCCATATGGTCCCCGAGCCTGCCAGGAGCAATTTCTGAGCATGGGGCCAGGAGTAACCCCTGAGCTCTGCAGGTGTGACCCAAAACAAACAAACAAAACAAAACAAAACAAAAATAGAATCTTTGATTTAAAAATTTATAAATAAGGGGCCGGAGAGATAGCATGGAGGTAAGGCATTTGCCTTTCATGCAGGAGGTCATCGGTTCGAATCCCGGCGTCCCATATGGTACCCCGTGCCTGCCAGGAACAATTTCTGAGCCTGGAGCCAGGAATAATCCCTGAGCACTGCCGGATGTGACCCAAAAACCACAAAAAAAATTTATAAAGAAGATTTATGTATTTTTAAATGTCATGATTTTCAACAAAAGCATTTTTATAACTTGAAAGCATTAAGATTTATAAAGTTATTCATCATTGAGATTGAGGCATACAATAAATAGTTCAGCACCAAACCCACCATCAGTGTCAACTTCCCTCCCAATGTTTCCAGACTCCTTCCCATCCATGCCCCCCAACTGCCATTATTACAGGCATACCATTATTACAGGCATGCTTTTAAGTTTAGTTGGGAAATTCGGGTTTCATGATTCCAGTGTTGTTGATGCCGTGGTTTGGATATTCAGTCTGTCATTCCTTAATTTAGTTCTGTCTGTTCTTCCTTCATCAATGCACCTAAATCTCCTTGGTCCCTGTCCACCATTGTTTCACATCTGTCCTCCTCCTCCTCCTCTTCTAATTTTCTTCTTTTCCTCACTATACCCTGGAAGTGTAGCTCTTTCTGGGCAAGAACAACAAGGGAGTTTAAAGGGAGTCAGATTTCAGTGTGTCCAGTCAATACCCAATTAATAGGCTAGCAGGGATTTGGGAAAATAATATAAGGGAGCTGAGAATTTGGACCATCACCTGTTCCAGCAGGGTCATTAGAGACCTGTCTGAGAAGCCCCATGTTGGAGCGAGCAGGAGAGACAAATCCCAAAGGGGTCTAGCAAGCATGAATTTCCCCCCCACCCCCATTTTCCCTGTACCTTTGCATCTGGATGGAAAGAAGGGACAACTCTAAATACAGAAATTCTTCCTCTGTACTTCATAGAGCATCATAGAACCCTTATTCTGGGTCATTCTATTCAGAAAGTTTTGAACTCTAAAGCCATTCATGTATGATATGTAATTTCAAGTATGAAGTTACCTGCTTCAAAATAATAAGAAAGTGGGGCCGGAGAGATAGCATGGAGGTAAGGCATTTGCCTTTCACGCAGAAGGTGATTGGTTCGAATCCGGGCACCCCATATGGTCCCTGAGCCTGCCAGGAGTGATTTCAGAGCCTGGAGCCAGGAATAACTCCTGAGCACTGCCGGGTGTGACCCAAAAACCAAAATAATAATAATAATAATAATAATAATAAGAAGAAGAAGAAGAAGAAGAAGAAGCATGGGGCCAGAGTGGTGGTGCAGAGCAGTAAGGCGTGGTTCAATCCCCCGGTGTCCCATATGGTCCCCCAAGCCAGGAGCGATTTCTGGACGCATAGCCAGGAGTAACCCCCTGAGTGTCACTGGGTGTGGCCCCCCCAAAACAAACCAAAAAAAATAATAAGCTTAAAATAAGCTTATTTAGGATTATTAATACAATGATGCACCTTTGAACTATCCTTTACTCTGTGTTGGTGACTGATGCACCTTTAGTATAATTTATTTCTTTAAAAAAAAAAAACATCTCTTGGAATCTGAACCCAGACCTGAGGATGCTAGCATGAAGAAAGAAAGAAAGAAGCAAAATGGTGTCCCAGAGACTTCTGTCTAGGTCACTTCATGTTGAAGCAATGGGCACAAGGTGGTGACAGATATTTTATGAGGTAAGTCTGAGCTCCTAAACACATACAGGGATGTGAATCAATAAGGGGTTCATTAAAATAGCAACTGATAAAAAAGAAAACAACACAAAGAAACTAGCATGAATATGCTTAGTAAAGGTGCTTCTTTGGAGACTAAGTCAACAATAACCTATGTAGAGATGCACTGAGCACTAAGCAGACAGCTCTGGGATACATGGAGAATCTCCCCAAGGTGGATTTTACTTTTTTGCTTTAAACATCTTAAATTGTTCAGTATAGGCAAAGAGTCAGTGTCTTAGCTTTGGCTTTAAAATCCCCACATATAACACCAACACTTAAAAGCAAGAAGAAAACAAGGTAACATATTTCCTCTGCACTCACATGCCCCACCTCCTAGGATCTGCCTTTCCAGACTCCACCTGTCCAACTGTCAGGCTGCCACTCTGGCCCCTGTGGTGGCATCAAATACAACTCCCACATAGGGCACTTATCACCCCCCTGCCACTCACATCCAGAGGAGATGATGCCAGGCTCTACAGTGAGATAGAATGTTGAGGCAGATCAAGCTTGAAAGGAGGAAAGTGAGCATTTAATGAGGGGCTTTGCTCACATCTGCTCTCTGGCATTCGGGTTTCCTTTCCTTTCACTACTAACTCTGATGCCACAGAAATGCATTCAAGGGCCATGTAAGTCTACATACTTTCGATTTAAGGAGAGGCCCTGGGTCTGCCCCCCCTTCATGTGCTCCCCGGGGTTCAAGAAAACATTGCATTTTCCTGTCTTCCTGCCTAAAAGCTGTCCGTTTCCTTGAGCTGGCTCTCAACCCCATCACCTCTGTAAATTTCATCCTGTGTGTGGCTTTGACCATGACTGACAGCTTTTCAAGTCTGGAATGAGAGTAAGGCAGCTGGCAAGCTCTTTTTCCTCCCTTCTGATGCCTTCTTCTGCCCTAAATAATGCCCTCCTGCTGGCTGCCAGGCACCTGCTAGATGGCCAGTTCTGCAGGAGAAAAATCAAACAACAGTAGTGAACAGACTTTCATAAAACACATGGTTTGGGCCAGAGCTATAGTTCAATGTAGTTTAAAACAGTTGCCTTGCACACAGCCACTTTAGTTTAATCTCTGGCATTCATATGCTCCCCAAACATGGCCTGGAGTGGTTCCTGAGTGCAGAGCCAGAAGTGAGCCCTGAGCACTGTAAGACCCCCAAACAAACAAATAGAAAATGATAGGAGCATTACAACTTTCTCTAAAGAGGGAAATAATGAGTTGAGAACAAAAAGTAAGCAGAATGGAATGGAAGGCCAAAGAATTATATAGACCCAACAATGACCAACTGTTTTTAAGAGGTAGGGAAAACGTGTGTGGTGAGAA